>NW_020539881.1:0-74299 GCF_003426905.1 Ctenocephalides felis
CACACACACCTTATCAAATGCCTGACTAATATCGAGGAAAACAGCTGAACAGTAGTTCTTGTTTTGGTAGGCCTTGTTTATATTGTCGACAATTCTGGTGTGCCATGTTTTTCTAAAAATCCAAATTGATGCTCAGGGATAACGTTGTTATCATAAATAAATGGTTTTATTTTACTAATTAAGACCTCTTCAATTATTTTGGATATTTTTGATATTTTATTCGGATTTTTACCAGGCTTCGGAATAATTATGATTTTAGCAATTTTCCATTGATCGGGATATGATTTAAGTCTTATTATACCGTTAAACAGGATTGTTATGAAACGGTAGGCTTTGTAGGGAAGCTCTTTAAGCATATTAATATTAATGTTGTCTACGCCTGTGCTTTTGCAGATTTTGCCCTTCGGATTTCATTTGTAATTTGTGGAACTTTGATAATGATGTTTGATGAAAAATTTGACTGAACTTCTTTCAAAGAATCAAAAATAAATTTTTCTTCTTGTTCCGAGGATTTTGAAGAATTTGGTGTAAAAACTTCCTTGAAGTAAGCCGAGAAATATTCTGCTTTTTCTAAATCACTGCGTGCCCAAGTGTTATCCGGTTTTCTAATTGGAGGTATAGTAATGGCAGGACGTTTTAAGTTTTTTGTGGCTTTCCAAATCGAATGATCTGATATTGTTAAATGAGATAAAAAGTCTTAAAATTGGTCGTTTTTGAACGTTGTTATCTGTTGTTTAATCAATTTAGACATTCTGTTCAATAGCGTTTTGTCTTGTGGAGATCTGGTTAGCTGCCATCTTTTTCTTAGCCTCCTTTTCTCTGCAATAAGAGCTTTGGTGTCTATGGAGCAAGTGTGGATTTTCTTTTTAATTTGTGGGGGGGTACTTTTTCTAGCTGCGTCTATTACAATTGCACTAAATTTATCAACAGCATTTTTCAGGTCATGTTTGTTTTTCAATGGTATATTACAGTTAAGATTTTGCTCTATAATGTTTCGGAATAATTCCCAGTTTGTATACTTGTTAGTTAAAAAATCATTTTTCTTGTCTTCTAAAATTTTTGTACTGTATGTGACTATTATCGGTGTGTGGTCAGAACTTAGATCAATACAAGATTTTGCCTGAATGTGTTCATTTGCCATACCTTTCAAGACGCAGAAATCCAATAGATCAGGTAATTTGCGCAGATCACTCGGCCAGTATGTGGGCTCGCCAGTAGATGGAGTCGTTAGCCCGTGTTTCTGGACGGTTTTATAAAGTTCGTTGCCCCTTGGATTTGCCAATCGAGATCCCCAAAAGGTATGCTTCGCGTTGAAGTCTCCTCCCGCGATGAATTTTCTCTGAAGTGTTCCGAAAAATTTTTCAAATTGTTCACAGGTGATCTTGTGTTTTGGTGGACAGTAAATTGCAGATATTGTTAATTTTTCAGTTTGTTGTTGAATCGTTAGTGATGTGGCTTGTATAAAATGCTCATTGACAGATTTGTTTTGGTAATGTTTGATATTTTTTCTTATTATTATAGCAGTTCCACCGTGAGCTGTTCCATCCGAATGATTAGTGTTGTAAAAATTATAATTGTTTAATTTGAAATAGTTTAAGTTTGTAAAGTGGGTTTCTGAGATCAACATAATATCTATTTTGTATTCTATTAAAAATATTTCTAATTCTTGCCTATGTTGAGCAAGACCATTGGCATTCCAGATTGGTTAGTAAATTTAGTATGATACTAATTTGGCCTACTAAATCCTTCATCATAGTTTTTAGCTCAGCAATGTCGGAATCAGCTTGTTGCTGGTTGCAGACACTTGGATCTGGGATATATTGGTCTATTGGGTTTGTGGCTTGCGCGTACGATTTATTAAATTGAACATATGACGGTCTGTTTATAGTATTTTCTGTTGGATAATATCTGGTGCGAATTGGGGGAAATCTTTGAGGAAATAATTGTTTGTATTCCCTACAACCTTTGTAGTTGGCTGGGTGGTTTTCATTACAAAGTACGCATTTGACGTTTTTGTTGATGCGATCTGTCCATTCGCATTTTTTACTGGGATGATTGCCAGCACATTTCACACATCTTGCGTCTCTGTGTTTTAAAAGACATTTTTGATGTCTTTTATATCGGTGCTGAAGTGAATATTTCTAATGACTACTTTAAATGTTCGGTTGGTTTTGCTTTGAAAAGAGTGCATCTGTGTGTTTCTAATTTTTAAAAGGTTCAAAATTTTGTTATATAGCTGTGCAGAACTCAACTGTATTCTGACTTGATCTGTACCAACAATTTTGTTAGTATAGTTACCTTTGGCGTGTGTTTCTAGTAAAATTGACAAAGGTCTGATGTCTTTAACATCATGGACAAAAATTGGCGGTGGTTTTAATACTACTTCTTTCTCTGTTGGCTCTTGAACTTTATTTAAAATTTCAAAGGAACTGCTGGTTAATGTAGGGTTCAACCAATACTCTGCAGGTTTATTTGCTTTATGTTTTTTGTACTTAACCTCGATCCATTCTTCAAAGCTCATGACTTTTGATCCTTGTTTGGAGGTCGATGGTTGTTGGTTGTGTGAAAGTAAATTTAGTATGATACTAATTTGGCCTACTAAATCCTTCATCATAGTTTTTAGCTCAGCAATGTCGGAATCAGCTTGTTGCTGGTTGCAGACACTTGGATCTGGGATATATTGGTCTATTGGGTTTGTGGCTTGCGCGTACGATTTATTAGATTGAACATATGACGGTCTGTTTATAGTATTTTCTGTTGGATAATATCTGGTGCGAATTGGGGGAAATCTTTGAGGAAATAATTGTTTGTATTCCCTACAACCTTTGTAGTTGGCTGGGTGGTTTTCATTACAAAGTACGCATTTGACGTTTTTGTTGATGCGATCTGTCCATTCGCATTTTTTACTGGGATGATTGCCAGCACATTTCACACATCTTGCGTCTCTGTGTTTTAAAAGACATTTTTGATGTCTTTTATATCGGTGCTGAAGTGAATATTTCTAATGACTACTTTAAATGTTCGGTTGGTTTTGCTTTGAAAAGAGTGCATCTGTGTGTTTCTAATTTTTAAAAGGTTCAAAATTTTGTTATATAGCTGTGCAGAACTCAACTGTATTCTGACTTGATCTGTACCAACAATTTTGTTAGTATAGTTACCTTTGGCGTGTGTTTCTAGTAAAATTGACAAAGGTCTGATGTCTTTAACATCATGGACAAAAATTGGCGGTGGTTTTAATACTACTTCTTTCTCTGTTGGCTCTTGAACTTTATTTAAAATTTCAAAGGAACTGCTGGTTAATGTAGGGTTTAACCAATACTCTGCAGGTTTATTTGCTTTATGTTTTTTGTACTTAACCTCGATCCATTCTTCAAAGCTCATGACTTTTGATCCTTGTTTGGAGGTCGATGGTTGTTGGTGAAATCGACACAGGATGAACATTATCTAAACAAGATGAAGAATCGTTCAAAAGTGAGTTTTCTGATGGGGTCCGGGTCTGCTTAGTTGGATTTTCTATAAGAATTTTCGCGCTTTTCCGAGGCATCGGTTGTGGAATAGTTTGTTCAATATCCATATTTTCTTGACAATTGATCGAATTTCCGTTCAAATTATTTGATAAATTGAGACGTAATTTTTCTATGGTTTGATCCGAACATGTTTGCAAATCTTCATGTAATATATTATTTGTTTTGGTAAGAGAAAGTTTGTTCATTGTGCCCCCATAAGTGTGACACAAAAATATGTAATGTCAACACACTAATTACTATACAAGTTAAGTACACTGTTATAAAATATCACTTATTTAATGTTTGTAAAAAACTACATTAATTTCATACTTTGATTATGGTTAACATACACAGTATAATAATTTGATGCGAGAGCATTCACTTTCACACGTCCGTCTGCGTCGAGGGTTGGACTTGAGCGTTGCACACCTAACGGGACTTATTGCAAAGCAAAGAAGTTTAATTTCCTAAAGCAGGATTTTTAGTTCTATGCAACCAAACAGCAAACAACTATAACATTAGAAATGATATTTAATTGTGGCCAGTGTTTGGTTACTTCATTATTTTATGCGTACTTTTCCATTTCTCGCAATTTTGGCATTTTTTCTGGTATTATTGCACCCTGGTATGTATCACTTGGACACATTGGCTTTTCTTCTAACACTACTTGCACTGAATCAAACTAATCAAGGGGAGTTATCTTCGAACAAATGCGCGTTGCACTGTTTTGGTCTTGAGTAGTGTCAATTTTTAAAAACAGATGGCTCATGTGCACTCATTTCATCTACAAATTGTTCGTGGTTCGTGCAAGTAGCTGTCAAGTATTTGATCGCTATACGAATAACCTAAGCATAACCTAAGTTTGTGAACCCGTATTGTTTCTAATAATTTAATTGTGTTTAAGTGAACATTTAAGTGAAATTTAATATGACAAAATGTTTTTATAGTACTCAAAAAAATGTCAAGTGCGGGTTAAAATATTCAGCTTTTCCAATACCAGTTTCCGCAAAGGTATTTTTTTTATAATAATTGCAGCAATTATTATATATAATCAAGATATTTCAACATGTTGGATAGGTGGCTTGGGGGTACCTGCAAATTGCTGCAAAATGCACGAACAAGGCGCAGGAGTACTTTTGACACCCAAAGAATGCATGACGCGTTCAAAACTTTATTCAAGGAGATAGGATAAGAATAATTTATAAACAATGCAATAATTTAAGGAACAAATTGTAACAGACTATTAAATGATCTAAGAAGTGTTTAAAAAAGGAAGAAAATTCACAGCCGAGGACATATTTCTTGCTTTAAATCTGTACAAATAGTCTCCAAAGGCCTACTATTTTTGGTGACAAATATTTATTTTTCCATGTCCTCAAACATTGAGAAAGTTGCATTCAGAGATACAATAGTATAGCAGTGGTAATGAGTGTCTATTTAAAACATTAGGTTGAGCTATTTCTCCTAAAAAGTATTAGTATCAGCAGGGGCGTAACGTGCCTTGGCGGGGCCCCATATCAAAATCGGTTTGGGGGCCCCCTAAAGATTATTCATAATTCAAAGAACATATAAAGATTAATAAATTCATTTAATAAAATTAAAAGAACATATATTTATCAAATTTTCAAATATACATCGAATATTATTTTTAATATTTTACAAATAACTAAAATTAATATTCACTCTCCTTGTATTTTTATCAGCAAACTGATTTATTAAGTCATTTATAGCTGATGATGTTTTTAGTTTTTCTAATGTTTCTGCCTCTATAGACAATAGAGACAGGTCTGATAGACGTTCCTGTTTTATTGATGTTCTGAGGTAATTTTTGATTAATTTTAATTTTGAAAAACTCCTTTCATCGGTTGCGGTTGTAACTAGAAGGGTCAAGAATAAAATGCAAGCTGTTATTACATCCGAAAACTGGATGCAATACTATTAAATTTTATTATTAATAATTCAGCGAGTTCCTTAATGGAATGAATTTTTCGATTTCTGATTTTAAGCATGCTTTTAGAGCTATCAATTGATCGCAAAGATTAACTGATAGATCTTTGCAGTATTTTGTCGTCAGTTTTCCGGAAGCAATTATTATTTCTTCATTTGAAGAAGATATGAGTTTTTCTGGTTGCAATATTCTGAACATATTATTTACGTCACAAAGGTTTTGAAACCTTTGTTTTGTTTGAGAAATAAAATATCTAAACAGCAATAGTACACGTTTACTTTAAAATATGATTCAGGGTCTAAAATTCTCTCGTCTAGTGATAACTCATCGAAAATCGCTTTGTTATCTTCCGTCTCTTGTTTTTAAAAATTGTTTTTATATTCCTATTCTTTGCTAAATCCTTAGTATTCCTTAACAAAATAATGAATGAATTTTTATACCTAAATTCGCGCAGACTCTTTAAAAGATTTCTTAATAGTATGCTAGTTTGTTGTAAGTCATTACTCATATCCTGTAGAGCTTTCGAAATTGGATTAATAATTTGAAACAATAAAGAAAAAAATATTACGAGCACTAAAAAATCATAGCTTTCTAAAAGGTAATTAAATTCTTACATTCTTCACGTTCATCTTTTTTTAGACATTAAACTTAATTTATACAGAGTTTTAATGAATAGTTTTGCTTATTGCTAATAAGGAGTCGTTCCTTGAAGACCATCTGATAGGGCGTACCCTTTTAAGTGTTATTAAATATTCTAGCATTGACCAGCGTTGTATGCTATTGCCAAAAAAGTGTATATTTTTTCGATTTAAAAATTTTTGGCACTTTTTTTATGACTTCATCTTTTTTGTTGAATTTTTCGTTTCATAGCTTCGCTGGCGTAATCTCTTTTCTTTTCACTCATTGTTTTCTTTAAATCACCACAAACACTTTTCCACAAATCACCACTAAACCAAAACACTAGTGGTTTGTATTGTAATACAAAATAATTCACAATCAACTGAAATATGTAAATAACCCCCGCTGTTCTTTCATATATAAGACCTTCGACTAACTCTGGCAATTATCATATGATTGTATTTTTTCTGTACTAAATGTTGTACTTCTTGTCCATTTGGGTCAGTTGTAATAATATTACTTATTAAAAGAAATCCTTGCTGTTCGTTCGTCGCTTGTCATTGTATTTGGGTACGCATAACTGTGCATTGTTTATTGATGGTTTTTCATTGATTATTGAGGGTTAAACGCGGAAACCCCGTAGGCCAAACATGCCAATAATCGATGTAGGTTGTTCCGATAATAAAAATAAATTAATTCTCTGACTTTGTCGTTTGTGAAATTAATAAAAAGTTTTTCTCAATTTCTTTTAACGCTCGTTGGGGGCCCCCTGGGCCCGGGGGCCCCGTATCATTGATACGGCTGATACGGCGGTAGTTACGCCCCTGAGTATCAGATACTGGCGTTTTGATGTTGATGAAATATCATCATCTTCAGAATTGTTATATGATTGGATTGAATCTCATATTGTTGATGTTGCAAACCAGTTATTTAGTATCGGTTTAAATGTTCATGAACGTAAGTTCATTGTTATATTTACTAAGATTCTATTACATTAGTAAATGTAAACACTTATAAAGCGAGTCTATACCATACATAATATTTTAATTTTGATTGAAGATTAGTATTATAATATTCTTCAATAAAAAACTTGAGCAACATCCTAATATAATGTTTAAATTCAAGATATATCTGTTACCGACCTTGGGAATCAAAAATATTGCTTTTATCTTTCAATTCATAAACAATTGTATGTGCATAAAACATTATTTGTTCATTGTAAACACTTTGTTGATCTTTGATGGCAAATTCAATGATAATGTTTTCATGATGAAACATGGTTAAATGTAATGTTATAAAATACTCATACAGAAACTATTCAAAGGTTTCGTTAAATGCAACTTTTCTATTAATTGATTAGATAGCAAAAAGAACTATTAAATGCAGAATTAATAAAGAACAATGTCTCGTAAATGAGGTCTAATCCTAGGAATTTGATTCTCTCAATTTTGATATCAATATATATATATATATATATATATATATATATATATATATATATTTTATGTTTTTGTGACTTTTTTGTTTGTGAACTATTTGTACTTTTTAACAAATTTTCTGTTCTTTTTAACCTTTGAAATTTTGTATTATTTGTCATTCCTTCTAAATTTGTCATTTCATCGTGTGCTCTTGTGCTTTTAGTTTCTTCTAGTTTTTAAGTTTTTAATATATAAATATTAGTCATTAAGTAATTGAGTCAGTTATTTCTGCTTAGTTTAGTTAAATACTTATGTGGTTTTCTCCACTTAGATCTTTACTTTTTGAGATATAATTTATTCATAATTATAATACTTATAATTGTATAATAATTATTATTTTTAAACATTCCATAACTGTAATTATAATTGTTAATATAAACATAATTTTAGTGGTTCTTTAAACATTTGTAATATATTTGAAAATATATTTTGTATTTCATATGATTTGTTCTTATTTCCAATATTAAAAATTATTCAGGTTTTTTGGGCTGTATACGATACGTACAAAATTTAGAAGTGATATCAGGGGTTAATTTAATATTGTACATGTGCTGCCATCTATTTTTAAAAATTTGTATTTCAATCGAGGTAACGTCAAATTGCCAGACATAGCGATCTATTATACTTGTTTATATATGAAACTAATCACTTATCGCAACGCAACTTATAACGAAACTGAATTTAACGAATCAAATGCAAACAAACATGATCGAACGTTTTCGAAGATTATTTTATTGCCCGCGTAATATTTCTTACCCGATGAGTGCGAAATCGGGCACAAGAGCGCGACCGGCGGCAGGAGCTCTAACTAAATCCGGGTTACAGACATTTGTTCGGAGATTACCGGCCATACATCTAATTGTGCTTGTTTATCTATGGCTGCGACTCACGATGGACACGTGTGTCGGCACCCTTACATTCGTTCTACGCTCTACAATTATCAGCATTCGTAATCTGTGTATGTCGTTGCTCGTTGATGACAGGCGGTTCGTATTAGTTTCAACAAGTGTTTTGATGTGTAGCTCGATTTATGTAAATTCAGTGCCTTAGTGGATGATTGTTGATTTAAATTGGCAGTAAAATGCCAATAGGACCGCTTGTTCTCGGTTAGTAATATTAGTTGATCTATACTTTCGCTTATTGATATAATATAACCCAAAAAACACAAAGAACATTTGACTCTATTCTATTCTGGATTCGGTTTGATTTATCTGCAAAATATTCGTTAGTAACATTCGTTCTTTTTATAATTATAATTTTAACACGTTATTGATTTAAGTTTAAAACTCACAAAGTGTCTATCTACTTTGCTTTTTATTGATATCGTTTCAATTCAGGGACATGTTATGATGGCTAGTATTTTTTGTGGGTTGAGATTTTTTTCTGTTTAATTCGATTTCAAATCATATTTTCATTTATATATATCTATACTAAAATATCTGTATCAAATACGATAATATTTTATATTTTTTTTTAGATGTTGGTGAAGAATCACAGTCGGTGAAGGATTATGCAAATGTTTTACTTAGCAAAATCATCATATAATTTAAAGCTATACGAGGTAACTTGAGTAACAGATCGTTCAAAGTAAGTGGTTAATATTAAACACTATAATTAAATGTGTTGTATTATAAATAGTAAATGTTATAGTGTGGTAGGAAAAATATTGATTCACTTTTTATCAGTATCAACTAAAATGATAAAACTTATTGAACTAATAAGTGACATTACATAACTTTTCTTACTCAATTAAATATAACTGTTTAATCTAAGATCTGTATTCATTAATTGTGGCTTGTTTAAGTTATCAAAAGGTAACTATCGCTAATGAATATGGTTTATTCAGATGATAATTCTATGAACCCAATTCCTTATCTATGCTTGAAATGTTAATATGATATTCAGTTGGTACAGAACCATCTAATTTTTGTTGTGTTATTCATTCTTTCTTGGTATATATTTCCCTCTTTTTTGATTTTGGTTTTATTATTTTTCAATATGTATAATTTTGGAAATGTTGTCAAGTTATTTTTAGCCTTTGTAACTTAATGGACTATAAAACACATTATTAGATATAAAATGTATATTGCTTACATTGTTATTTTAGTAAGTGTTAGAAGAATATTTGAGATCATATGCTCAGAGTACATCGTTTTATATTGTTTAAGAATGTTGTATTGTTTAAGAATTGTTCAAGAGTGTACAAAAAGTAGCTTTTTTATAAATAAGAAAACTTTCATAAAAAAGTTAACATATGATATCGTTATATTTACTAGAATGGGAAGAAGAAACAACTTAAAACAAAAACAAAATATTTATTGTAAACAAAAACAAAATTGTAACAGATTATCTGTATAATTAAAAACATTAAAATAGCTAAATAAATTCAGTAATAGGAATTATTTGTGAGAATGTAGCAAATAAGATCTGAATTTTTAATCCAAAAAATTTTTTGTCTAAAAGAATGAAGTGAACGTCACACATGCCTGCTGTTCAGAAAGAATCTCTGAAACCATTATTGGTTAATTAATGATTTATTCCAATAGTTTAAAGTAAATCATTTAATGCATTTACTGCTACATTTGATTAATTTCACTATTAGTAAATCTGAAAAGCTCTTTTGGTTTTATGTATCTTTATAGTATTGCTTATTCTTGTAAAAATTGAACTATAAATTGCTGCTGCCTTGGGCTCTTGCATAGTATACTATGGTATTCTTCAATTAGTTTCACCGCAACCTCAGAGAAATATCATAACAACTTTTAAATTACTTATCTATCTATAGCAAACCCTTCTGGTAATCTTCAATTTGACACTACTCAGACGGATTTAAATTTAAAAAAATGTATTTATTCCAAACCGTTTGAAAAACTGAAGTCTGGACAAATGATGCAATGTTCCAAAAAAAATTGACAGCTTATTCGGGCGGTTGTAAGTGTATGCCAGTCGATTGAAGTTGTCATCGGGGTAGTAATTCATAACCAGCTCCCACATGGTTCAAATTTTGAGGGTGTATTCTTTCGACTATTTACAAAGTATATGTAAACAGCCAGACCGTTCAGGCGGTTGCAAGGATTTACCAGTCGAGTACAATAGCCTTAAAGCAAGATGAAATAATGTGCACAAAAGTCTCTAAGAATTCCATTGTTAGAAGGAAAAGTTGAAATATTATCATGTAAGTTAAACAGAGTTATATGTGATTATTTTCTGGTGTTAACATTGTGAGCACTTCAATATTGGCATTACCCCCATATATTTGTTATATATTGTGCGCGTAATTCGGACCGACACGGTGGTGAATGTGATGCGTCATGATTTAAATGTTTTTTATTAAATAAATAAGTGATAATGATCTTATTATATCTCGTATCATTAACAGTTCTTTAATTTTTCAATAATCGGGAACATTTCACTGCTGCTCCCTGTTATATAAGCACTAAGTTTTTTGAATGCTTCTTGGTATTCTAAATATTTTTAACAATTGTAAAAGGTCGTTTCTTACCTTTTAGGAAAAATGATAAGTTATAGTCACAACCAGTTAGAGCATGAAATTCTGGTAAACTTAATGCTAAGGATGATTCAAGCTTACTATAAAGCTCATTTATTGAAATGCATCTTTTTTATTTCCAGCACCGTATTCTATAAAAATATGCATTGTTTCATTACACAAATGGATCATATTTCCAAGCATTATATTTAAAACATCAGTGTCTGTTGATTTAATTAGGATATTCACATAGTCTTTATTGATTTTACAAATATGACAAATAATGTTAGTATCTAATTTAGTAATAATTGAAACAACTGAATTGTTTTCAACTGTATAATTAGGGCAATGGTTATAATATACGTTGATTATTGTATTCCCAAATGAATGGCACCATTTTATCCGTCATCCAATGTCTTATTAAAAATTCTACTAAAGCATTATTTAATTCTACTAAGCGATTATCTAACACTAGCCAAAAATCACCCTCAACTAAAATCATTTTTATTGATACTAATTTCTGAAAAATGACTCGCTTTTTTCTATTTGCAATTTTATTTTATGCAGGTCTTCCTCTAGCTACTGGACTTGTGCCAAGAGCATATAAATATAATATGAATTAAGTTACAAATTTATTAATAATTTTGTATTATCTTTAATTGAAATGGAGTACTATTCAGTTGACTACATGGAATGTTATTGAATTTGGAAATTTATTGATCAATTTATCAACTTTATTTTGATAAATAATGAATATTTTAAGTAAAACATTTTTTCTGCATATAGGACAACATATTTTTGTTGAAATAGTATGTTATACTTGAAATGAATGATGAAATTTCCAATGAAATAATATAATTATTTTATATAACTGATTTTATAAGAACAGATAAATCTACTTTATACCTATATATTGTAACAGTTTATTATTTAACGAGAAACACAACTATAAAAACTATCAACTTTTATTAAAATATTGTTCGTGGGTTCACAGAAATACGATATAACTAAATTTATAAAACAATTATTAAACTAGAAAATGCGCGTTGAATTTTGAATCACTTCTGCTCTGTGAAAGCTGAAATGATTCTGGGCGTCAGGTTGTTAAAGACTCAGTGAAAATTCTTTAACAGGTTTTCAGAAACAACTAGTTAATATTAATTTCAGTGAGAAAGTACATCAACCATAAAGCTTTTAGCCGCGGGCGAACAAAATACTTTTGACAATATTTCTGATTTTACAAGGCTTTTTATACTATTCCTGCTTCTCCTACTCTTGTAGTGCGGTTGATTTCTTAGTGGAGGTCTAGAGGGTGGTGGTTCCGAGTCTACCTCCGTTCCCGTCTGATAGCTCCTTCGCGTCGTTTCGGAGTTTGTCGTCGATTCATCTCGCCAAAATCTTCGGGGGATGAGATGGTCATTGGTCTATGTTCTGTGATGAACTTATCTCGCTGAGGTCATCGGCAATTGGTTATGACAAATTTCTCCTCCGATGACGTAGAATGCGTAAATATTATCGTCTTCCTCACACCCTCATTATCGTATTATCTTTTATCTTTCTTTTACTTAGACTGACTCATAGGCTTAAGACATCTTATCTGCTTGTTTACACGGATGATGCAGATTGCATAAGTTTGTTATCCCTTTTTATCTTAAGCTAGGTCGTGCGTCTGAGGTCATAACGGGACTATGTGTATTTGTCGCCGATTACCCCCGGGTCTTCCGTTCTTGTCGTACTTATGCTAGAACGTATGCTGCATCAGGTTTCCGCGCGGGTTCCTTCGTTCGTCGTTGTATGCGTAACTTTTTCTTCGGTGACGTCACTGGTATTGTGGTGCGTTGTTAAAAATATTTGCGTATAGCAAGTTTGTTCAAATATATTATGAATGTTTGTTAAAATATTAATTGCTACATGACTAATAGTTATTCATTAAATATAGAATGTTACAGACTCCCCCTATAGACAGATGTAATGTCTTCATCTCCTAAGAAAGGTGATAATGCAGATACGTGGAATGTGCCTATGATTTCATCCGTGTTATCGGGGCGTCCTACTTCGTAGCTTGTCGGGCCTCTCTGCTGTAGTATGACAGAGCTCTTGCACTGGCTACAGGCCGAGTTCATTGCAAACCTTGTTGCAGGTAATTTCTCGGTGTGGTGTGTTTTTCGCCTGCCAAGATAGCTAATTGCGGCTTGAAATCTTGATTGCGTCTCTCCACTGGATTCGCCTGTGGGTGGTATACTGGGATAAGGTATTGTTTAATTCCAAGGCAGTGCGTAGTATGCTGCATAACGGCGCTTACAAACTGGGAGCCGTTATCGCTGGCACAAATCCGAATCGTAGGAATACTTCGTTTATGAGAGTCTTTGCACATTCTGATACCGCAAACAGATCCATAGCGATTACCTCAAATATTTGTTGTAATGGTGGCGTTTGTATTAATCCTGCTGGCTTTTGATTCGTGGCCTTGTACCGCTGGCACTCCACGCAATCTTTCAAATGTGCTATAATATCCCGCCGCATACTGAACCAATAATACCGTTGGCAGACTCGTCTTATGGTGCGTTTGATGCCTGTATGTCCTGCGGTGGAGGCATCATGATATTCGCGTAGTTTATCCTTGACTTCGTGTGATTGGACCACCACCTGTGACTCTTCTACGTCAAAATCCGGATTATATCTGTATAGTTTCCGTCGCGCTTCTGCTTGGATAATCAATGGAGACGATCCCAATTTGTGCGGATGTGGACCCCTTATCGTCGATATTGGGTCGTGACAATCGTCGTATCTGCTGTAGTTTCTCTCAGTCGGAGTTAGCAGTCGACTAGCATATTCGACTAGTCTTTCGTCAGCTCCTTTTCTTGTAATAACACTCCCCCTAGAGCGTAAATGCTGTCGCCGGTGCGTAGAATATACGGCTTCATCTTATCGGCTTGCCATAGGATTGGACTTGTCATTAATGCTGTTTTGAGGCTCTGAAAGGCGTTTTCGTGGTCTTGTCCCCATATCCAGTCGTGGTTCTTTTTCGTCAGTTGACTAAGGGGTTGTGACACTCTTGCGAAATCCGGAAAAAAGCACCTATACCAGGAACAAATTTGCAGGAATTTTTACAACTCTTTCACGTTTTTGGGTGGTTTCATGTCCACGATGGCAGCAACCGTCTCGGGATCGGTATGAATTCCTTCAGGCGTCACGACATGTTTTAGATATTTCACTTTTGTGCAGAAGAATCTTCGCTTGTCTCGGTTCATCCGCATGTTTAGCGCTCGGATCCTGGAGAATAAGTGATATAAATGGTTCAGATGCTGATTTCAATTCTCTGAGAGCACGATGAGGTCGTTCAGGTAACTCAGGATCGATACGCCGGGTAAACTTGATCGAAAGGAGTTACGAACGCCATCTGATCGCCATCTTCTGGTTTCACGGCGACTTGCTAGTATCCAGATTCCTTGCCTGATCATTTTCTTAAGTTCGGCTTTCAGTGCTGCGCGCTTGGTTGGCGACAGTCGGTACGGCGGGACTGAGATAGGCGCGTGATCTCCCGTAAATATGTAGTGTTCTGCTTGGTTGCAGGGACCGTCGGCTTCATTGAAGATGTCGGCGTTTTGGAAGAGTTACTGCCTGACCTGATATCGTTCTTCCTCTGGAATCGGGTGGGCTTTTTTTCACGTAAATCCAATGAAGCTATGTGAACTGTAGGCGCGGATTCAGCTGAACGGAAGCATGCATCAAATAGTGAGTCCAGCGTATACTGATCGATAGTCTTTACCGCTCTCGCAGCTGATCTAAAACGGGCATCAAATAATGACTCTAGCATTAGTTGGTAGTCCGCTTCATTCGTTTCCATCTCTTCTCTCATGTGAGTGGTAACTGTAGCTTCGTTGACACCTACGGTTTTCCAGGCTTGGATCGCCTTCGTGACTTCTTCCCGTGGTACAATGTGGTATTTTGGTATTTTGGTGGCCGGTCCACAAAATTCCACGCACGATTCTTTAGATCCAGCACCAAACCGGCTTTGTGCAAAAAGTCTATACCCAATAGAGTACGACCGTTTGTTGTTCCTGGTATCACAATGAATTCAGTTGGTATGGGTCGATTTTCTAGACGCACAATTGTCGTAGTTTTTAGGACTTGCGACAACTTCGATTTCCCGTCGGCCATTGTCATGTTCATTCATAGTTGTGCGAAGCGGTGTCTCGTAGATTTTCACAGCTGGGTCCTGATCTTGTACTTGCTGTTCAGGCTGGCCTTCCAGGCCAATCGTTTTCGGCAATTCTTCTTGATATGCCCTCTCGTTTTGCTGTAATTCCATTTCTTTATTTTCTCCGTGGTTAGTGCAAAGAATCCGCACTCCAGCGCCGATGTCGCCTGTTGCACTGGCGTGGCCATGCAGACTGGACACTTACTCCGTATGACACCTGCCTTACCGCAGCCGTAGCACGAAATTCGTGGTTCAACACGGGTTTCTAGTTCTTCTTTCTTAGGTACTTGCAGGATTTTCTGCATCTTTCGACATTCGCCGATGACATGACTAATGTTGCCGCAGTAAGAGCAACTCTTCTTTTTTTCTGTGGTACTGCCGTCTCCTTTTCCTGCTTTCAAAAGGATTGCCTCGATGGCGTGTGCCTTCTGTAGCGGCTCGTCGGACATCGTCACACCGTTCCGTGCGACACGCTCACGGATTCTCGGGTTGGGATGCATAGGACCCAATTAATTGTGTGGCGGTAGTGGATATTATCGAAATGTTTTCAGTAAAATTTATACTATTTGTTTCTCTATTGGTACTATATCATGGGCCATTGGTTCTGGAACGTTTACCGTATCTTCTTCTTTTTTCTCAGTGAAACTTCTTCGGTCCCATATAATTATTATGCCGGAAATTTGGATCCTAAAATCGACGTGGTGCATTTATTCTTAGTGGGCTGGAATGCATAAGATCCAAGTAACGGCGTAGTGGTAGTGGGGCCGAAATTAAATGGTAGTTGAGCAGGAAACCTGGTAATGTCTACTATCCTGTGTAGTGATATACTTTCCGAAGTAGACGAGTTCGTAACAGGTACGAGTTGCACACTACGTCTAATCATTAATCGGTACACATAATAGTGGTTGCTTACACATCATCGACAACTGGGCAAGAATGAAACTTGCTCAAATATCGGTTTCACTAAACATTGCTGTCGTTGGATTACCAATAAACCTATCAAGCTGTTGATCAACAGGGAGCCATGTATCGACACCTAGCCTAATGCACACCGCAGCCCTTTTAAGCTGTAGCGAAGGAGCAGTTAAGCAATAATAGGTCGTAACCCTAGAGACTATCGAGAGCTGAGGAAAACAAATCATTGGAACACAAGTTCCAATTGCTGTCGAAAGTGTAAACTCATGAACACATAAAGACTGTTCACTGGCAGCAGCATTAATCTCAGTAAAGATCGTCCAATTTTCGACGCTTGGCTCAGCGGCTCAGAACGTTACGCTTGCACGTGTAAAGTTCCAATTGTTGCTAGTCTGAAGCATTGGAAAAAATCCTCTTAATAACAGAATGTTTGGTCGATCTAAAGGAGGAATCGCTCTTTCAGCGTGTTCTCTTGCATAACGCGATATCGCATAGTAGTTCCCACTCAGAGCATCATCAGTTATTGCCGCTTCACTATTTGGGAGCAAAGGCACATTCTGAACACCTTCAGTATCAAAATTTTCTATATTTGTTAAAAACCATGCCAGATACTTTGGAAGTACCGTACATCGTCCATCTATTACGCGTAATTGGTCTGCTGTGTCTTGTCCAGTCACCTCAAGAAAATTTCCACTTGCAAAAGCGACTTTATCCTGAGCTGCCATAATTCTAGCTGTAGCTATATACGCACAGATCTTTCTATAGACATTTTGATTATCTTGTGTCATCAAATTTAATAATGGCCTGTGTGCGATGGTATTCATACGTCGCAACATCATCCATACGTTCTCATTGAAACCCAAAAGGTTGACAGGAACACCTCTAAGCCTTAAGGCTGAAGACGGCTTCAACTGCGCCAACTCGGTAGTCTCATCTGGTCCCAACCGGGACGTTGCGCTTGATTTAGCGACTCATGCAACTCCTTTGTTGTTATTTAATCGGCGAGCCTCAGCACGTTTATTAAGTGATGTTCTGCCACCCTTAGAAGACTTTCCAGTCTTAGGGTTTGATTCTGCTGGTGCAGTTTCGGTAGTGGTAAGTTCGTCCATTATGACTACTTCTTGACTTTATTGAGTAAAAAACTGTCCTTTGTCTAGTCCTTTGAGCTCTAACGTTCTTGCTTCTTTCAGTTCCGTAATATTTTTCCATTAATATTAATTTAAATTTATTGCTTTCGAAAATTTGTTTTGCTAAATGATAAATGATCAAATTAACAATCAATGAAGTACCTGATACGAACTGTCGTTGTTTATTTTTATACAGACGAATATTGCAATTTATAATATTATAATAATCAGAATGTAATTAAAAACCAGAAAAAGCATGTTATTAACATAGTTTTATCAACTATTAACATGATATACATTTTCATAACATAGATAAATTAGCATAAATGTATGAGTATTAGGAGTCATAACGATATATTAATTCATATAAAGTTAGAAATATTTCAAATTATTAGTAGGTATTGTAAAATTTTAGAAAAAAATATTCTTGTTTGAAATTCAATTTTAACTCTCTAACATCTCATTTTCAATTTATATATATTCTTAATGTTCCGCTCCATCTTTATTTTGAAACTCGTACTTCTTTTGATTAAATTCACTTAAATGATCGCTTGTCACACTAAATTCAAAACAATTTTTAATTCCTGATCTTGTGTGCAAGGTGCCTTTTATAGTGGTCGTTGATAGTTTATTTCTTAGTTTCGTTTTCATGATATTTATGTTTGAAAATAAGCGTTTCGCCGTCGCAGTATTGGGCGCCAAAGGAGTTTTCTTATTAAAATCGATAATTATGGAAAAATCGCAGAAACCATCGCCTTTTCTAATTCTGATGCGTGCCTTTAAAATTCCTCTGTACTGGGCGTCGTCTCAGTCTCTTCGAAATCGACATTGGTATTTCTAAGAGTTCTCCGTTTTCTATCTAGTTCTGTTATATTATCTGGGCAAATGTTTGGAAAATAATGTAACAGTTCAGAAATTGATGTGAATTTTTTTCTCAAATCAGTACTCAAAATTACTGCAAATATTATAGTTCTTGTCGTTTTTTATAATGAAATGGAAACCTCTGCTTTATTTGGCTTGCTGCCTCAATATTAAACTCATCCTCATCTAATCTTTCAGTTTCTCTTTTCAACCGAATTATATTTGGAATCATTCCTCTAGCATATATTTCTAATGAAGGTAAATGCATTTGCAAATCGTTTACATCTACGCTTAATACCCTTTGCTGTTTGGCATTCGAAATATTTTCTATCGTATTCAACTCTTCGTTTGGAAGTTCCAAATATCGGTTGAATGAAACATTCCAAAATTGTCGCATATTTGAATTTGAATATCATCTGATCATATAAATCGTACAACTTTGGTTTTTCTGCCTGCATTTCTATATTCAAATTTACGAATATTGAACAAATCGCAGGAATTCCAAATATAATTCTGTTGTCGAGATTGGAGATTATTATTATTAGAGAGATTAGAGATGCTATTTATATATGATATATTGGCGAAACAGGACTAAATCTTCTTAAACGTTTGAAACAACACGACAAACGATGATCGCAGACATTTAAAACATAACAACCATACGTTCAATTTTTTGACGCAAAGGTTTCTTTATCATGAGTCGAAAGTCTCACAAAGACGCTATGCGGAATCGACATTAATTTTCTTAGCCAAACTTAGTATTAATAAGCGAACTGATACTCCCTTTCTCTACGAAAATTACCGATATGTTTCAAATAATGTTTCCCAATTTGTATCGAATACCTAACACTGCTCTATGCTTGATGTTACGCCCTTCAAGAAATTAATATGTGGATAACACAAACTTTTTAACGGTCATTTCTATCCAGATAATGAATAGAAAGAAAACTAAGATATGTTTCTTAAAATACATTTATTAGATCCATACGTTTCGAGTTTCAATTTGACTCTTCTTCAGTGGAAACAAAACACACAAGTAATTAATACGCAAAACGCAAACAAAAACATGTCTTATGTATGTTAGTGTAACAATAAATATGAGTTATACTTCGTAAAAGAATTAATTGGAACAGTAATAATTCGGAACATCATATCTTGCAGAATAACAATAATTAATTAGTACATTCTTGAAATAAATACTTCAATTATAAATATATCACAGCAATAATTACAGCAATATAGAACTATAATTAAATAACAAAAACTTGCAAAT
Organism: Ctenocephalides felis; assembly: GCF_003426905.1. Lineage (NCBI taxonomy): Eukaryota > Metazoa > Arthropoda > Insecta > Siphonaptera > Pulicidae > Ctenocephalides > Ctenocephalides felis. The sequence goes on from NW_020539881.1 coordinate 19,415, forward strand.
GTTTTTACCAGAAGCGCGATTTTCGTTTCAAAACTTCATTATATGCAATTTTTCAATTCATAATGTTCGAGTTTTATGAGAGTAAAAATTAACGATTTTAAGTGAAATGTAATTTTTGAGGAGGCGACAAATCATGTACCCAAAATGTTAAATTACACATTTTTATATAAAAGAAACTGAAAAGTTGTATGGAAAACAAAACCTGAAATATATTAACCAGTAAAATTTATTCAAATGTTAAATTTGAATAATATTGTATATCGATTTAGAGTTTTGCAAGGCAGACCACCACATAAAAAGCATAACTTTTTCTCGAAAATGGTTTGCGAGCGACAAATATTTCCTCATAGATAATTAATTATTGAATCGTTTAATTTCATGTGCTACTATATGAACGTATTGATTTTTATTTGTTCATGAGTTTCTTGTTGAGCGTAAATAAATCTAAAAATGAGTTGTTAAATTAGTTCAAGTACAATTTGCCAAAGTGTTCAAATTATGTTTTGTATTGTTAATCGTAAAGTGTCGGTAGTTTTCTCGAATTATGATTTTCGTTTCGTGATGTGTGTGTGGTCTTTGAATATGTAAAATTGTTAAAAAGCATGGGAATTGAAACAAAATTTTATTTGTTGAATGCAAACAACAAATTTGAAAATATTACTAACAGGAGATTTTATATTGAAACGAATTTTAATGGACTAGTGAATTGAAGTGAAAACACTTATTAATTATACTACTGCAGTTATATCAAAAATAGATACAATAATATTAATTTTAACAATTACTAATGAATGATGGATAATACTAATAAGGGCTAATAATGTAGAAATATCACATTGCGATTTAATTGCAATTAGATAAAAACAATTACGTATTACTGGAAATTACACAATTTAAATATTTAATCTATTAAATTGTTTGACAGTAGTAAGCAAAATGATTCATATTTATTGGAAGGACACATTTATTTCAAGATGAAAGACGGTATGAATATGATATAAAGCTGGTGGTACACAGCTTTGGTTCTACATGAAATAATATGAAAAATAAAAAATGTCATGGAAGGAATCAATATTAATTCAAATATGTACACAATGTACGAAGATGTAGTGCGTTATGCAAGGTGTTATCCGCACAATTTGAAATTAATATATATTCTAATTGATTTATAAATCATATGAGATATAATCAGAAACTTTATGGTTGAAGTTCATTAGAATTTTGTTGAACTATTTGTTCATGAGTACCCATTCAACTGTGACGATGTAATTAAAATCTTGATTTGTAATGATAGCAATGATTTATTTGCTTTGATGTGCCCAAATATTCGACACATCTTTTTTATATGTAATCTTTGTAAGCTTTCATTACAGTCCAAGATATTCAAAGAATCTGTTTATCCTTGTGATTATGAAAATAGTTTTCAATCAAATAGGAAGACACCGCTCTGTGTTTGTCATATTGACTAGGCATAGTGCACATGTCTAGAATTTTATGCGGGTTTTTATTCTGAATAATAATATTTTTCATTGAACATCAGAGATGGTTTACCTTCTTAAATTAATACAATATATCAAATGAAATGATAACCGAAGAAGGAATTATAGCACATTCAATGGCATTTTGAGGAATGTGGAAAAAGTGTAATCACAATTAATAGTAGTATATCAAACGCATTAATTGACCTTCCATCACCTCCATATATAATCAATCAGAAGGATATTTTTAATTTGTACGGACTTCTTAACCATGGATCAAATACAATTTATTGTCAAACGAAGGTATTTCAATACTTTCAGAAATTATTCAAGTTAATGAAGATGGATTTGTCCAACTCAATTGTAATGATGACAAAATTTTTGGACCTTCGCCTGACTTGCCTGATATCTGGTACAAGTTATTTTCAATCTTCAACAAATTACTCATTTGTATGATATAAATCGCCAAATTTGTGAAATTAAATTAACTTGAAAGGAAATTGAGAATATCATGCAGCATGGATGTTATGTAAAGAAAAAGTAATATTGAATAAAATCAATTCGTAATCACTCGACTCGAATTGATAGTTGGAAGATAATTACTTATGCAATAAATAACATTTAACGAATTTTAAATATTCAATGAGCAACACAATGTAACGCGTAAGATACGATGGTATTTTCTTTTTTCACCAATATTTATAAGTATTTCAAAACTACCAACACACAAATACTAATCAACAATACATACATTTTTTTCCTGTTTATTAATATAATTAACAAATGTAACGTCACATAAGATTTATTTTTGCCCATATACTATACTGCATGTCGAAAGCGAAGTTTGACTTATGTTGTTGCTGGTCTCATATAAACTTTAGTCGAATATGTTATTACTTTAGTCGAATAAGTAACATCCACGTGCACGTGGATAAATAAAATACATATTTCAGGTTATGTTTATGGTACAAAAAGCTTTAAGGTTTCAGTGAAAAGCAAATCAAACCAATTTTTATAGGCCGTTTTGGATATACGTTTTGTCTTCTGCCTCAATAATGGTTTCATAAAATGTTTAAATCGTTACACCCAGCTTTAATTAATCCTCTTAATGTGCATCTGTGATTTGCGTTCTCAAATTTGTTTTTTTTTTTAACATGAGAGAAAATATTGTCTTGGAATAGTAGGTAATTCCGAGCTAGGAAAGTAAACGGTGAGCTTATTTCGAAGGCATGGATATTCAAGATTATTTTTCCACATTTATATGGGATTTTAGATTCCTCACTGTATGACTCTAAGTCAAGTGGAATTTTGCCGTTTATTGCTTCGAGTGCATTGTTTGCCGTAGTACGGCATGCCTTATTATTTAACACAGTTCTTTCCAGGTCATCTCTGGAGTTTCCTTCGATCACAAGCGCTAAATCATCTGCTTATGCAACAGGTTCTACATTTTCTTCCACCTGAGTTAGGCTCTTTAGAAGAGCGTCCATGCAGAAGTTCTATGCAACATGTCAAAATTTTTGATTCCTGTTGACATCTCTTGTGCATGTTCCTCTTAACTATTTTGGTGTTGCCTGTTATTCTTTTTAAAGTAGTCCTTAACTATATTTACAATGAGGCTACTGAATTTGGCCTGCGTCAGCTTATGTATGATGGCGGGCTACCATAGTTATCGAAGGTTTTCTAGATACGCTCTACTAGTATTTTCTCGAAGATCTTTTAACACGTTCACGTCGGTATGTACCACCGGTGTACTACATGTGCCATCGGGCGTTATCATAAAATTGTGTGATTTTTCTTCAAAAGATCAAACCACAACTAAACCTTTGTTGACAATGCACCAAGGACAAAGTTTCCCATGATTGGCTCGCAAAAGAATTAGACCTAAATCATTAACTGTCGTTAAAGTCGACCACGCTCTTACTTGATTGATGGACCGATTCTGCGCATAACAGAGAAATGTTACGGCATAGCTATGTTACGCTCCGACTCCCATACATTATGCGAATGAATCATACTGAATGCTGTCAAAATATCATGTATTTGCTGTTCATTCCGGCGTTTTAAGCATAAACTGCAACGTCACGCGTATGTTATCTAAGAGGAATCAGAAACACACACTTATCTCACATCGTTTTTTTGACATTTGTGCGGCTTTTAGGTTATGTTTTGCATCAAAAAACCTGAGAAATTCGCCTGACTGAACACCAACCGCATAACTTTTGTCTATATTACTATGTAAAATTCTTCATAACATGACCTTATCATAACATTGCGGCAGAATCGGTCCCTGACTGTATATGGTAAGATGATGAACATTGCGACCTAGCTTCAAGCATCTTTCTTCCGACAGAAACAATTTCAGAATTTTCGATTTTGTCAAATTAAGTAATTGTTTCGGTATTAATTCTAGCCCTTCGAAGTTGATTTGTCGCAAGAGAGAGCAAGCCAAAACTATCAGATTGAAACCCACATTTCCGTTCACGATATCACGAAATTCGGAAAAATTTTCAAAATTAATCAACTTTAATGAATTTCCTTTTTCCGAGGTGGTTAGTGAAATTCTATCAGGCTTTGGCGCAACAGTTGCAAACAGTGGGGATTGTTGTTGTGCGAAGTGACGAACAACTATTGTTAATCGAGCACGAACTGGTTAAACAAGAAAATATTATATATTAATATAAAACTGTAAAATTATAATAACTAAAAACACAAGAAAAAAAGTAATGAACGGAATAATCCTCAAAACTTTTTCCAATACATAAAGGAATCTCACAATATCCCTGCAAGTTTCTTTCCTTTAGCGGCACTAACATGAACAATTCTAACTTGTTTATGTGTTTTCATATCTCCTGAAAGTCTTAGTTTTTGGATCTTTTCGACAAACTCTTCTTGGCGGACGTTCACAAAGTTCTGATTCTAAGTAAACGTTTTCTTCATTTTTAATCCAGTCTTAAGCAGTTTGCAACAAAAAGGTGCTAAATTTTATTTTTTTATTCGGGTTCATTTTTTTCGTAAATCACAATTGAATTGAATATTGCACAATTTAACATAAACATGAAAGCTTTCTTGTTGTCCATTTATACTTTTTTTGTGAAATCTGCCAAATCAACACCATTCATATATTTATTATAATATATGATAGTTTCTGGTTTTTAGTTAATTCTCCCGTTTTCCTATTTATTTTATTTGTTTCCATAAGTCGAGCCTGATGTATCGTCAATGGGGCTTACATTACCGGGATTTCGTGATCCCGAATACCGGGATTCCGGACGATTTTTGTCCGGTATTGATACAATATTACCGGTATTTCGGGATTACCAAAATTTTACATATTTCTGTGTATGCGTATTGCCGACTCGGCTCAGCCGCGTATGACATAATATCAGCGAAATAAAGCGATTGTTTACATATTCTATACGACCTAGTGAATGGAACCCATTTATAAAATTGTTAGTCGTCCACGTGCATTGTCCTCATATCTAATTCGTTATCAATAATTTTTAATCAAAATATATAATCAACACGTTCAATAGTAAATAATATTTCAATGTATACTTAATTAAAATCTTGAAATAAATCGACTCTATGATAATACAAGCACTGTTACTCAAAGTAACTATATTTCAAAGTTCTGATTGAGAGTGCCGTTGTAATTTGTGAGATCAAACATGGATATAAAATGGAAGAGCTTATATGAGCATTTGATTAAGAGGGGTATTATGGATTCAACTAGTTTTACTCAAAGACCCACATGGGTTGATTCACTTAAAAGTAACACTTTTTAACGACTTCTAGTGTACGTGAACAAGTTGATTAATTGAACAGTAGGGTTATTCATGATTGTGTCTAATGCAGTACAGTGGGCTCCATTTTCATTATTTTCATTAGTTGGAGTTATGGGTAAGTCAGAATCAGAGTTAAGTTCAAAAAAGAATACAGGAACGTTTAATAATATTAACGTCGCTGAGAAACAACTGGCGATCCTGATTAGATTCAAGAGAGTGGTGGATATAAGCGGTATGGATGCGGTATCATCCTTTTTATTTCAAATCAAGTCAAGGAAAAGCTACTTTTCACATTGATAGTTTTTTATTGCGGAAAAAAAATAAAAACTATACAAGATCATTCCTTTACTAAATGGATACAACATGATTATAAGAGTTTGATTTCGTTTTCCGGAAATTTCCACCAATGTTTACTTTTAGTTCGGGTTTATTTAGCGAAGAGTTATTCCAATCCAATTTTCTCAGTTTGGATCTTTACAGGCCGCTGACGTAGCACTACGTCATTATTTGTTTACTATCCAATAGGCGCCAACGTAGTAATACGGCATTCGTATTCCAGTTGCATAATCAAATACTCAAACTATCGTATCATATCAATTGACAAGTGTTTAAACCAAAGTTCACATAACGCAAAACTTTGGAAATATCATACTGCACCTTCATTGTGAAAGTGGTCATATTCTCAACCTCACGGAAATGAAACTCATTCGTTTGATTAAACAGTAACGCCAATACCTGAAGGATTGAAGTTCTCAGCATCTTTTTTAATTTGATAAGCATTTACATTACTAATGTACTGTATTGGGTTCTTCTCAATATAATTGGTAACAATATTCATCTTAGTTATCACTACCAACCATGTACCTTAGAGTAAATTGATAACTTTTTGATTGAGAGGAACCATTGTGTACAAATAAATAGAAGGCATCTATCTGATAAATTTATTTTATTTGATAAATTAATACTGTCCATTTTTGTAGCAAGTGAGAAACATGCGCTACTTTTAAAACTGCGCTGTATGCAATTTTTTTTTTTTGAGTAACAATTAAAGAGCCTAAGGAAAATTCAATTTCTGAGGAGGTGATGAATTGTCCCCGTAATGTCAAATTATGCACTTTTAAATAAAAAATTAAAGTTTTCATATATGAAGAACATAACCTGAAAGATATTAACCCCCAGTTAAATATTTATATCAAATATTTTAAAATGAAGTAATATTACATGTATATCTATATTCATTTCGGGAAAATAACGTCTTTTATTCGGATACCTGCATTCATATCACCAAGTGATTTCACTCTGTCATTTCGTTTGAATTTTACGGTACAGAAATCGCTGCTGACGATCTCAGAAATGCTAGAAAAGTGTTAAATTATCAGCAGAAAAACAGAAAAGTATTTAAATTATTTTATTTCTAGACCTTATTCGCTTAATTTATAGGACTCGACGGGAAGGTAATACCCGGTTTTGCTGTGGAACTTTTGATGACTTTGAGATTGCCCGTCCGTCCACTGAATTGTGGAGCAGCTTAGGCCATCTGTCATCTAACAGTTTAATGGAGCCTATAATAGTCCCATTGTCAGTCAGGCGTTTTTCATATTTTCAATCTCGAGCTGATGGAAGCTTCAGCCTGTCTATCCCATTTTTATAGGTCTGCCCCTTCTCCTCAAAGGTATCAAACATCTTACAGACGGGAGATATAAACCCGTCTTTGGCATAAAAATATGCGTTGGTCGAGTCAGTCGGTAACCTTAGCCAGGATCTTATGGCTTTCCTAATCATAGTGTCGAGGCTTTTAAGGAGACCAAGCGTTATGTTTCATAAAGTCAGCTAGTGTAGTAATTTTCGAATATCAACTGTTCTTAGTGCGAACAGTCGTTGCTGAGGTTTTAAAGGAGCTTTCGAAAGCCCCCCATAGAGAAATGTCTTGTAATTTTTGCCTTAGGTCGCACATTATAGCGCCATCTGGAGTAAAAGATACCCACAGATAGCACCATACTTCCATCCTAGAGGGGGCAGGTGGGTCACGACCACCGCAACTGAATTTTATGTTTTAGTCGATGTACGACTTTTTGACATGTGGCACGTTTCAGATGGCTATTGGAAAAGATTTAGCGGTGTTAATGATGAAGCCGCGTTTCGAGTGGAAACCATTGGCATCGACTAGCATTGTTTGAAAATCTTTTTGTGAAGATGCCGCAAATACCAGATCGTCAGCAAAAGTCATGATGTTCAATAGTTTTCCCTCAATTACACCCCCGATTTTAGGAGGGGAACTTTCAATGAGTCTATTAATAATGAGGTTGAACAGGACTGGCGATAGAGGATCTCCTTGTTTAATCCCGCTCCTCGGACTAATGGGATCCGATCATAATGGAGACTAGTCCAGCTGTTCCTATATGCGTTCTGTATGCATCTACCAGGTAAGTTGTAATATTTCAGAGTGTCAATTAACGCATTGTGCAAAATTAAATCAAAAGTTTTTCCATGTCATTAGGTATGTAATCCCTGTAAAAATTACACATACCTAAAAAGCGTCGTATTTCTTTTGCTGTCTTAGGTGTAGGAAATTCTTTTACTGTAGCTACTTTTTCCGGTAGTGGAGTTAAACCGGTTGTCGATATTGTGTGGCCTAGAAAGTTGATAGTTGATTTTCCAAATCTAGTTTTTTTCATGTTGATTACGATGCCATTATCTAGCCGTTGAAATATCGTTTTCAAATGTTGTTTATGTTCCTCTGATGACCATGAGAAAACCAAAATATCATCTATATGACATACGCAAAAATTTAAACCTTCAAGAACTTTATCCATGAACCTCTGGAACGTTTGAGCGGCGTTTCTTAGGCCGTATGTCATGAAATTATACTCGAAAAGTCCAAAGGGTGTTGTGATGGCTGTTTTCGGAATATCTTCTGGTGCCATTGGTATCTGAGTATAAGCTTGAACTAGGTCGATGACAGAGAAGATGGTACAACCAAATAGATTATATGAAAAATCTTCGTCACTACATGGATGCCAAGAACCATTTTTCTTGGGCACTATGTACAATGGTGAGCTCCAGGTGCTTTCGGAACGTCTCACAGCGTCTAACAAAGAATCGAACTCGGGTTTTGCTCTTGTATATTGAACAGGACCAAGTCTGCGAGGTTGGCAAGCAACTGGTGGGTCTGGTGTGGTTAGTCAATAGAAAAAAAATTAATAAAAATTAATAAAATTAAAAAAAATTAATAAAATTACCGAATAATGGTACCGGTTTTCACCTCGAGATCCAAGGCGTCTCATGCGCACACCCGGGAATACAAAATAGACCACTCTCCCAAATGTGGCCCGATTCATCGGGGCCAAATTGTATTTTGCGCAATGGTGCCAGTATTGGTCGTACACCATCGCCCTGGGTGTACACACGCCCTCAGCTGCCAAATAATATATGATGAAGAGTATTGTGTTTAATTTCTCTTGTTGTGCCACTAGGTTTTATAATATTTGGAAATTAAATTGCTATATTCAGATTTGTCAGTGATTGTAGTAATGTTAGTAAGGTCGACACTTTTAATTATGCCAGCAACATATGAGTTTGTATTTCCGTCCACTAGTTTTTTAAGACGAATGTCCACTAATAGATTGTAAAAATGAAGAAAGTCTGAGCCAATGATAGGATAATTTGTCACATCTGCTATTACAAAGCGCCATCGGAATTTTCTTCTCAAACCCAAATCTAGTAGTATATGTACGTCACCGTAGGTTTTAATAGTGGTTGTATTTGCTGCATAAAAATTAAAATTTGTTGCTTGGTAGTGCCCTCGTTATAATTTTTTTTGGACAAACACACAAATCTGATCCAGTGTCGACTAAATTTTGCTTTGTCGACAGTTTTGAATTTTTATCGGTAACAAACTGGCGGTGCGACATCTTGAGGCAATCACTTGCCGCCACTAGCGACTGCCCTTGATGTTTTTTGAATGCTGAAATGAGCAAGGTTTAGTACATTTTAATGCTTTGTTCTGCCAGCGATGGTGATACCAACAAATGTCATATTTTTTCGATTGTCTGTTAAAATGTGATTGGTGACTATCACCAATCACGTCGGGTCACCATATTACGCCGGCGTCACCAATTATGTAGGTAAACAAATGTTGGTAATAATAATATATATTTATTCTTATTACTTACACTACATGTAATACAAGCGATAAGCGGAGAGTGAGAATTATTCGATAATATGTCTGGGTTTTATACCCAAACCTTAACCACGTGGACGTCTGCTATTGGCCATCGTATACGAGGTTGCCATTCCTAAGGTGGTCAATTGGAAGTTCGCTACATACCATTACTTTTTCTTTACATTAGGCAACTTACAGTAAACTTTAGTTTTGTTTGTTTGTTTGAGAAGATTTATTTATTCAATAATATATTACATAAAAGAAATGTGAGTAATTTGGATTTTGTATATCTATTTTATGATAATAATAATACGTTTCATTATTAAATAATCATTTGAAACATGATTGATAATACAAATCAAATAAATTCATAATTATAGGGAAAAGAAAACCGTACCACAATGTTAATTCATAAAGGTGGCTTATATAGTGTTCTTTTTTGAGTATGGATGTCGGTAGGTTGTATTTATTGCACCTGAATATGTCTTGAGATATGGAACTAATTATAAGTAAATTTTAGTAGTGGAGCAAATTTGCTCCAAATTAGGTTAAGTGTGCCATGGCATTGGTAATATGGATACAAAAGAATGTTTAGAAAATATCTTATATCGATGTCTAATAAAATCATCGTAAAATTATATAGTATTGAGTTTTAATTAAATACATTTAGAGTTATTTATGGAATGCTCTCCAAGCAGTGTTAGTAACGAAGCAGTCAATATAGATTTGGGATTCTAACTGTTCAGGTCGATAGTACCTTGACAAACAGACAAAAGTATTTATTGCAATATTTAGAATACATTTTACATTGTTGCTTCTTGTACATATTTTTCTACCCGTGGGTACTTTATATAACATATATGATTTTAATATATATAATCAATATTTATTACAATGTGTATATAATAAGAATGATTGTATGTGTGTATTAAAAAAAAAGAAAAATGAACTTTACCCTAAAAAAATACAACTTCTCTATATATTAATAATTATATATTTTGTTAACTCCCCTTAAGAGCGAGGAGTCACATAAGCAACATGCTCCTTATTTAGCCGCTATGGGTCGATCAGTAATTGTAATTGTTGATATAGAGTCTGTCCGTAGGTTTTAAGTGTGTCTTGTTAATCAGTACTATGTACAGGTCATGATTTGTTATTATCTGCCTCAGTTCGTCCACGTTGTTTTTAGTCCGTTAGAGTTAAAGTGCATTATGTGTAAGTCGCGCGTTTGATTTATGGAGATGCTGTTAAAAAGTTAAGTATTGTTGTATATTTCTCGTTAAATGTCATACTGATGTCTAGTGACTTTTTGTCAGTTTGTAAAGCTCATTGAAAATTTGTTTGTCCTGGGGATCAGCGAACAGCATTCTAATCTCGCTCATAGCAGCAAAGCGCCAAAGGGCTGGCTGGTGGTAGACCAGGTTGGTGATAATGATGGTGCAGGCCGGATCGGTGATGATGATGCAGGCCGGATCGGTGATGATGATGGTCCAGCCGGGATCAGTGATGATGATGGTGCAGGCTCAACCGGTGAAGGCGAGGACTGGATCAGATTTCGGAATGATGACGGTGGAACGGGGAGTTGAGGATACGTTGTTTTGGCATTTGGGCCAACGTTGGTGTTATTTAAAGCTGACGAAAAGCTCCTTGTCAGCGGCACTGGCGTTGGTGCTGGCCTGTATATCTGTTTTCCCCTGAGTGCATCACTTTTCTTTTTCTCCTTATAGTTGCAATTGACACATATCGGAGCCTCAGTTGGCAGTTTCTGGCACGCACCTGGCGGTTGAATCGATTTGTTCGTAGTCAGTAATTGAATCAGTGAAGATTTTATGTAAATTATTTTTCAGGAACTGATATCTGAAATTGATTTTGGTTGTATCCTGGATATAGCGGATGGTCTTCAGCCCTAATTCAGATTTCACAATGATAGGCGGAATTTTTTCTTCCTTCATATCGATTTTCTTCAATGGTACTGCCTGTACGCCTGAAGTCGATGGCTGCGATTCAACATTGATTTTTTTGAGCTACTTGTTTTTAGCTTTCTTCCGCCATTTGACCTTGTTGTATTCCTCAAGCTCCCTGCCCGTGTCCATATCAGTTCGATCAGATAGCGCATTGTATTTATTTTTGAGGGTCTCGCTTGTTAATACTTCCATTTTCTGCGTTTTCATTATTTTTAATTTCTTCCCAGGCACCTGCCTAGGAATATCCTTGGATTCTTCAATACACTCAGCACTGATTTTAAGAAAGTGAATCTAAAGACTTAGAAAAATTTAATTTTAATCCTCTAACCATTACCAACACCAATCCGGTGTTTGGAAAGAGGAGTCAGCAGAAGCACGTCCACCTTATAATTTTGACCGATATCAAGATATTCAATACCTTGAGAGAATTATGCGCGATTGCTTTTAAAAAAGCACGATTTAAAATCGATATCGAGTGAATTCCAGACTTTATACTTATTTCACAAGCTAGATGATAGATATTATTTTACAAGCTTCATGATAGATATTATTTCAAGCTTTTGTCAAGCAAATTGGATCCAGTTAAAAATAACTGCAATTAACTGTAAGATATAAGTTTTAGCAACGCTTCGGGAGCAGGCGACTCAAATGTTGTGACAGTAATTAGACCATGTTTATTTTTTTTATCCCCAATGTGTGGTGATAGGTTCTGAATGAATTTTGTCGTACTGCTGCCTCTGCGGTGGTAAAGATACCATGTTAAATTTGATTTTGAATACTGATTTTTGGAAGCTTGTATATTTATAGGTGTTTAAAGATTTTTTTTGTACTTTTTACACCACTATAGCTGTATAATTTCGTAAGAAATCGTTCTCCAGCTGCAGCAATGAGCTGTGAATCAGCATTTGTATTTTTGAATATTTCGATAATTTTATTTATGTCTTGACTTTTTTGTAATACGTTGTTATATTTTATTTTGCCTGGACGTGCGAATGTCGTATCACAGCAAAAAGAAAGTGATCTGTGGCTGTGTTAACTATGATACCGTTTTTATGTAGGATGTAGATTTGTTGCAAATTTTTTCCTTTTCCTGGTTTCACTAAATATTATTTGAATGCGTTGATAGAGCCGTCAAAAGGATATGAAGATTTACATTCTTACCAATAATTATTATGGAATCAAATATCGTCGCCAAGCTTATTGCTGTATTAACTGTTAATGCCAAATATTATATCTACTGCATGTTTGGTACTACGATTTACATCTTCCGGATATTCATCAAATACGCCAATAGCATTGGATGTATAATTCGATCGAGCGAATGCAACAAAATTTTTGCAAATTGATAAAATCGATTCACCGCGATGCTAAACGCGACTCGTTTTAATAGGTATCCACCGTCGATGATGGACATGTTGTCTCCAAAATTTATATCTTTGAAATGTGGTTTAAATACCTCATACAAAGAAGATGTGCGTTAACACTTGCGCATACCTTCATCATTGAAAAGGGATAAGGGAACGGGGCAAGTTGGTACGGAAAAAGTTTTTAAGTTCTCTTTCAGATGCTTTTGCAAGGCACATTTTTTGGAAAATCAACAAAGAATTAATCGGGACAATAACGTCTTTCATTTGGATACCTGCATTCATATCACCAAGTGATTTCACTCTGTCATTTCGTTTGAATTTTACGGTACAGAAATCGCTGCTGACGATCTCAGAAATACTAGAAAAGTGTTACATTATCAGCAGAAAAACAGAAAAGTATTTAAATTATTTTATTTCTAGACCTTATTCGCTTAATTTGTGGGACTCGACGCGAAGGTAATACCCGGTTTTGCTGTGGAACTTTTGATGACTTTGAGATTGCCCGTCCATCCACTGAATTGTGGAGCAGCTCAGGCCATCTGTCATCTAACAGTTTAATGGAGCCTATAATAGTCCCATTGTCAGTCAGGCGTTTTTCACATTTTCAATCTCGAGCTGATGGAAGCTTCAGCCTGTCTATCCCATTTTCATAGGTCTGCCCCTTCTCCTGAAAGGTATCAAATATCTTACAGACGGGAGATATAAACCCTCATTTCCGTCTTTGGCATAAAAATATGCGTTGGTCGAGTCAGTCGGTAACCTTAGCCAGGATCTTCTGGCTTTCCTAATCATAGTGTCGAGGCTTTTAAGGAGACCAAGCGTTATGTTTCATGAAGCTAGTGTAGTAATTTTCGAATACCAACTGTTCTTAGTGCGAACAGTCGTTGCTGAGGTTTTAAAGGAGCTATCGAAAGCCCCCCGTAGAGAAATGTCTTGTAATTATTGCCTTAGGTCGCACATTATAGCGCCATCTGGAGTAAAAGATACCCACAGATAGCACCATACTTCCACCCTAGAGGGGGCAGGTGAGTCACGACCACCGCAACTGAATTTTATGTTATAGTTGATGTACGACTTTTTGACATGTGGCACGTTTCAGATGGCTATTGGAAAAGATTTAGCGGTGTTAATGATGAAGCCGCGTATCGAGAGGAAATCATTGGCATCGACTAGCATTGTTTGAAAATCTTTTTGTGAAGATGCCGCAAATACCAGGTCGTCAGCAAAAGTCATGATGTTCAATAGTTTTCCCTCAATTACACCCCCGATTTTAGGAGGGGAACTTTCATTGAGTCTATTAATAATGAGGTTGAACAGGACTGGCGATAGAGAATCTCCTTGTTTAATCCCGCTCCTCGGACTAATGGGATCCGATCATAATGGAGTCTAGTCCAGCTGTTCCTATATGCGTTCTGTATACATCTACCAGGTAAGTTGTAATATTTCAGAGTGTCAATTAACGCATTGTGCGAAATTGAATCAAAAGCTTTTTCCATGTCACTTGAAGCTATAAAGACAGGTTTGTGTTTCTGTCTGTGGTATTTATATATAGTATATAAACTATAAACCATTTCAGGAAGTAGTCTAGTGCAAAGTTGTTGTTTGCACAACCGTCGACCGGTAAAATTCAGTAATTGTCTAGGGATACTTCTTGTGAACAAAAATAAATTGTATAGGTTGACCAAGGTGTTTTTTGCATCGATCATAGTAGATTGTCGGATACACCGCCTGGCCCTGGCGCCGAATTTCTCGGCGGAAAAAGTTCTTATTTTTTTCCACGGACTCTATATCAGCGAGAGATCTTTATTTCTCGCACCTTCTGATCCAAGTGATAGGGTAGAATGTCCGGTCATTACATTCGTCCAAAACTGAATCATGATGTCGGGTGGTGGCTTATGTGAGACATCTTTGTTGTCCAAAATAAATTGAACATATTTTGTAGGGTGCTTCGCCCAGTTGTTATTATGTAGTTTGAGTTTGGATTCTTCTTATTTGTCTTCTATTAAGTTTTGGCATATAGGTTTCTCTTTTGATTCTAGTGTTTAATGGCCTATTTTTGCTGGAAAAGTTGACTTAAGGTAGTTCGCAACCATTCTCTTTAGGTCATTCACTGATATTTTACTTGCTAAGTGGCAGGTGTTAGCCAACATTTTATCATTGAAATTTTCTCCCGATTGTCTATTCGGGAGCAATATTTTTAGTAAATTATTGATTTTAAACCACGTTATTACTATATTGTTCACTTGCTCATTAGAAACTATACACTGATTGAATGACTAACTGGTTATATAATATTACACTTTTATTGCCTTGAGTTAGGTGTTGATAGTCCGAACGTCTGAACTCGAATGTTGATGGATATAAATATTGGTCGAAAATGACATAAATTTTTTGGGCAGAATATATTGTAATCATTCGCAGAAATTTTTTGGATATACTTTCGAATATTTTGAGTACTTCTTTCATTGAATGCAAGATGAAAAACCCATCATTAAAAAAATATATCTGGTTTTAGGGGTGATTTTTTATCAGTATTAAGTTGAAGACATTTTACATAAACAGATTTATCACTTTTACAGAAACAAAGAGGTACCGGCTTTATTGGATACGATAATACTTTTAAAAGATCAATTTGGTGATCTAAGGAAATTCCCAACAAACGTCCAAATAAATTTCGTTGTAACCTGATAATTTACTCTTTACCTCCAATTTTTACAGACTTTCTATTCACAAGTAGACTTGAAAAGTTATATATCGGTGTCTTTTTGATGACTTTATTAAATCTTGTGGGATCAGAAGCACATTCAGATTTGAATTTAGTTCGTATCCCGTCACCAATGTTCTAAAAAAAAATCGTCCACTTGAGGTTATGCAGCTTTTCCAGAAGCTATATTGAGCAGCTGCTTTCAGCAAATAAATTGTAGCTAAATTTTATTTAAACTTATTGATTGAACGAGGTCATGAATCTTATAATCAATTCACGACTTTTATTGATGTTGTGTGGTCGCAAGTCGGCAGAAACATCTTCCATTTTCGTAATTCCTAATACGCCCAATGTTGGCGAGCAGAAATGATATTAGTTAAATACGAAATTCTAAAAAGCGTTCTCGCAGCATCTGCATTGATGGTCTGCTTGAGTGGTAAATTTATAGGTTGTTTTGAGAGCGGTTTACAGGTACGTTTGATTCCAAAAAAACCGTTCTGGAAGTTTTGCTCAGAACCAGGACGAGTAGTTGATACTTTTGTCAAATTGTAATGATATTGAACTGTCCGCCTTGCATAACTTTCATGGTTAAAAACGAAGAATAAGTTCGTTTTTTGGCAAAACCTCAAGATATAAATTGAAGTCACCAGCTCGAATACTCCTGCTTAATCGTGAATAATAATATACAAGTTTGATATAATTCATATAAAATTGGGAAGTTTTGCTGTGATTTACATTTAACGTTTGCTGTTGGTGAATCGCATAGTCATTACAGAGTTTTTTTCAGGCTGTTACTATTAATAAAAAATGAAGATGCCTGACAACTTTGTAATCTCTCCAGTTCTATTTCAATATCTTTAGCGATTGAAATATCTTTAGATAAGATCTGAAATATAATAATTGAAGTCCTAAAGCCATCATTGGGTTGAAATGCTTACTTTCAATGAAACCTAAAACCGATCCACTAGCAAGCATTTCACTGTCAATCATGATGGTTGTTAAATCACAATTATTAATTACTTTTTCAATAGCTTTAAAATAAGTTTCATCTTAATATGAAACGTACCCAAATGAATAAATATTTTTTCAAAGGAGTTACATTCTGTTGCTTGTAGCTGTAAAGTAATCTCTGCGAGTGCTAAATCATATGTTACTTGCATGATTTAGCTCTTGCAATACAGACATACATTGCTCCATAGTTGCCAAAACAATAGAGTAACTTGTTGGTGAGTCATTAATTGGTGTTAAATACTAAATTATTTGGCATGGACAATCATCTGTCGTAATTTTACTAATAAAAATAGTCCACATTGGAGTATTTGGTAAGCTAAAAGTTTGACTCCAAATAGTGTCAATTCGATCGTGAAGATTCTTAGGAACAATTTGATTAGTATCTTCCGCGAGTTCATTTAGAGTATTAAAGATAAAAATTCAGAAACCATTGGTGGTGTTGCACATTCACCTTTATCAGCCGTTCACTTGTCAATAAATCAGGTAATTTCCTCTGTTTTATCCCCAGAATCTTCTATCATAAAATGGCGGCAGCTGCTTGCAAAGTCTTGGTCCTTCAAATAATGAATCAATGATTGAGACGTTTTTTGGAGCAACAACTTTTTTGTTGTTGGACATCAAATGTTTTTAATGCATCACTGAATTTATTATTTTTTATTCAAGGTATTACGGTGTCAATATGGACTTTTCGTCTAAGACTCCACTCAATTCTTTGAACATATCTAAGTATTCTTTATGCAATATGTTAAAAAGTAACAACCTTCGTTTTATTACATTTTCTTTTATTAGCATACATATTTCTTCATAAAGTGTCATGCAATTTTCAAAATGTGCCATGAAGTACGCACAGAAATTTTCACTGATTATCTCTGTTTATTCCGAAAATTTCGCCTTAAATATTTCAATAATATAATGGCAATTGTGATGGCTGATAATTTTGTAAGAAATGATATTAATAATATTAATCATAATAGTTAATTTAATTCAAACAGTATCCGTGATAGTTTTATTTTAATAATATAATGGCTACTGTGCCGGCTGAAAAATTTGTAAGAAATGATATTGATAATATTTCTCATGTGAAATAAATGTACATAAAATCTAATCCACCTATTAAAATCGGTTTATATATTATAAGGCATAGACCTTATATTATAGTGTAATGTCTATGATAGTGTAAGGCCTATTGTTAAGCACGTGACATATGACATATGACATCTGATGAATCGGAATTTCCGATAACTTCATGTAATTAGAACGGTAGTAAATCAAGTAGGCTTATTATTGTTTGTAATAAATAGAAAAGTCATACCTAGGTAAAAGAAAAGAGATAACTATGCAAAATTTATGCATACTGTCATGCCGAATGGTAGATGAGTTTTTTAACTCCACTGATGTAAATAAATAAGCTTCTGATACTTGCGTGTGTGTATGTATTATGTATGTATCCGGTTTATTTTGTTGTAGCGATTGGTGAGATTTTTCGCGACTATATTGAAATATTGCCAGGATTGATATTTAACACTTTATGCGAAAAATTAATCTAGCTTGGATAGTGCCGAAAGAGTTCATTTCAATGTTTGATCAATTTTCTTAGAAATTCAAATTGATGAGGAATGAAATAGCATTTATTCAAAAAAATTATGGTTGGATGATTTTGCTTTATTTGTTGTTAGTGGATGTCTAGTAAAATGTGCTCAATTTTTGGCCTGTGGTCGTAATGGAGAGTATCAACTGTAAATGGTCTTCCGCGGATCTAATAAATGGCAACTTGAGAGTGCTCAATATTTAATAATTTCTTTAAGATATATTTGTTAAAATAAAAATGTGTAACTGGATATTTGCAGCTATGTAAGAAGTTATTCGACCTTTTATAATACCCAATGAATTGAATATAAATTCCGCAATGTAAACACAATATTCTTGCAATCGCACTGAGATGGTACTTGTACATCGTCACAAACTATACACATTATTCCCGGGAAAGAGGTTAACTCTAAAATACAAAATAAGTAATCGGTAACGGTAATGGTATATTTCAAAGCATTATGGTAGATGTAGGAGAACTTTACACTTTTTTGCATTTCCACGTTGTTTCTTTGCGTTTTTTATTATTGTTACAAACTGCACAACGTTTTGACGGTCTTAGTTTAGATAGTGTTGGATCAATATGCTTTTGTTGTACAAAAGTTGGTACAATTTTTTTTTTCCAAAATTAATTATTTTGTTAAGACAAGCAGAAAGTTCTTTGAATCATTTAAATCGTACGCTTAGTTCGCTCAAAAACTGCCATTTTTTACATATTTAGCTCCGTATCTTCGAAATGGCTGGGCCTGCCTTTGCCAAAAACTAATAAACACTTCTCCCAATCATTACTAATTGAATGTTTTTTAGATCATTCAAATCGGATACTCCGTTTTCTCAAAAAGTCGATTTCTATTTTCTGCACTCTTTGCTCCGTATCTCCGAAACGGCTGGACCTGCCTTTGCCAAAAACTAATCAGCTCTTTTCCCTATCAATAGGAATCGAATGTTTTTTGAACCATTCAAATCGGTTGATCCGTGCGCCCGAAAACGTGACTGGAAATTTGTATCCATACATACATACATACACACACACACACACACATCCATTTTTTCTGAGGTATGCCAAAATGTTCAGAAACCTTCAAAACGTCGAGAAATGTAAAAATTTTCAATTCCGATTTTCGGCCCATTACAATAACTTACCCTACGGGAAGTTAATTAGTACTTCTGCGCGTAAGATGAGTGAGCTATCATGCAGATAAAAGACGCATACAATATTTTTTTCGTTTAAAGCGAATAGTTTTTGAGTGCCATTTCCACCAAAATTAAAAATATTCGTACTCCCCCTGGAATCAACTTCAGTGCAAAGGATTTCCAAAAAGCTCATGATTTCATGAAAAAAAATCTATTTAAAAAAATAAAAGATACGTATAAAGGTATATAAATGAAAATTCAAGGTCTTTTACTGACCAATTATTGCTTTTTATTATTTTTCTGTGACACAAATTAATAGTGTAGAATGTCTTTCGAGTCCTTCAATCCTTTGCCATTTCAAAATAAGAGAAGTTGCGGTAAAATTTATGATAGAGAAAGTTGTAGCTCATTTAATTACCTTTAAAATAGTGTATTGCAAGTATTGATAAAATCAGAATTAAAAGAGTTATAATTCAATGAATCCGGTGGGTGGTGACGGAGTGCAAATTGTTTTCACTTCTGAATTTAAGATTAAGAATAGCCTATTTCCGACACACGTTTTTTTCCTCTCCATTTACTGCAATTTTGTTGATCGTAGTTTGAATAGAGCACATGTGAACAGGATTTGACAAATTAATTCACTTCAAATATAAACTTAAGTAAAAATGTATATAAATTTATTAGTGAGAAAAATGTAATTTAGATATAAAAATTACTAAAATCCAGTTAAAATATGGTACAAATATATAAAAATTATAGGCAACATTATTGAAGCCATTATTTTGGGTAGAAAAAACCAATGTAATATTGTACCTTTACCGGGAATGCTATTTATTAATTCTTTCTGAATTTGTTATACCATTTAAAAAAGTTCAATTTTCAACACGTGTAAATTATGCTATAAACCACAAAGGCAGGCGATGATTGTTTGTGTGATACATTTGGAAAGTCAATATTTTAGTCGTGAATAAACAAAAAATCATTCATTTTTACATCCACACCTACAGGTATGACTAAAAAATTGTATAACCCTTGACATTAAAATGAATTGAGCTATTGGAAATAAATTGCAGTGTTTAATTTTTATTATATAATTTTATTGAACATATTTTAATATTTGTTAAAGGGATAATTAAAGTGTTAACTGTGGGAATTGAGAATCATCATTTTATTTGAAGCAGTTCTACATTCACTCATTTATTGATGTAAATAGTAATTCGAAAAACAATAATTATTAATTTTAACTGAACGGTGAATATTAGTACAGGACTTTGAAAAAAATGCAGAGTTGGGTACAGGACAACGTCTGTCGGGTCATCTAGTATATATATATATATATATATATATATATATATATATATATATCAAACCCTGATTTTGCAATTTTGTAGAAAATTCAGTATAATTTTGTAAATATTGGGTTTGTTCAAAGCCATAGCAATTGCCGTGTTATATTGTTCCTATATAGCTCTTGCAAAAGTTCTTCTCTTTGTTCTGAGAATAGGCAGCATGTCCAAAGGATGTGGTCTATTTTTTGAAATTCTGGTCCACAAGAACAGAAGGGGTCTTGTGTTCGTCCAATTTTGTATAAATGAGGCCTACAAAAGGTGTAAGCGCATCTAATTCTATTTATCATGGAAATGTCTTCTCTGGTCATTTTTAGTTTACTGAACCAGGTACTAAATGTGACTTGGGGTTTGCAGGGTTTAAATAAAGAGCCCCTTGAAGTCGATTCTAGGTCATAATCGTTTTGCCATTGATTTAGTCCTCAAGTTCTTATTAATCCTTTTAAATCCGTTATTGGGGTCGTTTTCATAAGAACTACAGCCGTGCATGCTTCTTTTGCCAGTTCGTCCGCCCCTTCATTTCCACAAATTGAGGAATGGCCTTTAATCCAGGCTAACTTAATTATATATCCAGAATCCAGGAAGACTTTTATTTTGTGAATAGTATCAAGAGTCAAGAAATTTCTATCTTCTCTTGGTTTGTACAGGGCTAAAAGGGCGGATTTGCAGTCTGTAAAAATTATTGATTTTCTGAGATTTTCATTTTTGACGTACTCAAAAGCCGCATTGATGGCTGTTAACTCTGCTGTAAATACCGGTGCAAAGCTAGGTAACTTGAATTGAGATCGCTTATCTTTATCAGTCAGTGTAAATAACTGAAAAGTCTTTATAATTGTGTTGTAAACATTCTTCAAAATCTAGGTTTTGAATATGATTTGTGATATTGTGTGCAATGTAAAATTTCTGACACCAAGAGATGTAATTCTTGGAAAAAGAGCAATAAAAAAGCAGGAAATTAACTGTATAAGTCATATCTTCCAAGGGTTTGATGCAGTAGAAAGCAGTTATCAGAGGCGGAGTAGGTTTATTCTTCCAGTAAATCACTCTATAATGCAGCTCAGCTAATGTCTGTAGTTGTTTTATAAAGAACGTGTAATCTGAGTTAAACTTTTTAATTACGAACCTGTTCGTAAGTATTTCTCTTCTGATTTTTACTGGGGACTCGCCAGCTTCCACTAGAAGGGAGTTGCAAGGTGGTGACCTTATAACCCCCAGACATAATCTTAATGCTGAGAATTGCACCTTGTCTAAGGCATACTGATTCTTAGAAGATAATCCTTCATAAATCTGACATCCGTAATCAATATGAGATCTTACGATGGCTTTGTATACGGATATAAGGGAGGTCGGATGTGCTCCCCATCTTGTTCCTGATAGTCTTTTAATAATATTGATTCCTTTTTCCGATTTCTGTACCACTTCTCTGATGTGTGTCTGGAAGAACATGTTTTTATCGAAGGTTACTCCTAGAATTTTTATACTGTCACATAATTTGACCTGCAAATTGCCTATGTTTAAGACGAGAGAGTTCAGTAAATTTCTATGTCTGCTAAAGATGATCGCTTTTGATTTTGTCGGAGATAGACTTAAATTATTAGCGTTAAGCCACGTTGATACTTTAATAAGAGAGTCTTGGATTTTATTTTTGCATTCTTCCATTGGAGCAGCGGAGCAATATATAAATATGTCATCAGCATATTGGAGTATTTTAACTCCATTTAGTGTTTGTGTATTAAGGTCAGACATATAAATATTGAACAGTAAAGAACTCAAAATTGAGCTTTTGTAGAAGACCCGTAGAAATAACTCTTCAATAATCTTATTTTTGAATTTAATGTAAATTGCCCTGTTTTCTAACAGTGACATGATAACCTTTGTAATTTTATGTGGTAGGTTCATACAATTTAATTTTTGTATCAATATATTGTACTCCACATAGTCATATGCCTTGTGGACATCTGCGGCTATTAATAGTAAGTATCCATTCCTTGAGTTTGAGATGTGTATATCATTCGATAATACACTCAGTAGGTCAATTGTACTACATCCACGCCTAAAACCCATCTGGCAATCATTTAATAGAGATCTATTTTCTGCATAGTATTGAAGTCTTCTTTTTAGTAAGCCTTCGAAGGTTTTATGTAACATTATATATGTAATGTGATCTATTCCGGGAGCGCTATCCTTTTTAGTTTTCAGAAATAGGTTTAGTTTTTCTAGACTAAATTTGGCGTTTAATTTGAAGATATCTTTGTCTATATTATGAGGAATGTCAACCATGGCTTCCCTTTGGGCTGAGTCCGGAGCAAAATTTTTTAGGATGGATTCGTAGAAGTCGGAGTTCCCAGGAATGAATTGAGTGAATCGATTATTTTTGTTGTTAAAGGATTTGATTAAGTTGCACATGTGCTGGAACGAATTGCTCCAAGAATTGCAAGACAAGATACTCACCTAAGAAAATCAATATCACCGTCTGAGCGGTTAACACTGACATTGAGATTTCTTGCTACTGGTAAGTGGTATAAAACAATTATTTAAAATAATTCAAAAATATTTTTTTTACTGTTTATTTATAAAAATTGTACCAATATTAATTGTAAATAAATTATATTACAGGTGACAGGTATCAGTCATTAAGCTATTTGTTTCGGATTCCACCAACAACTATTTCTCGTATTGTTCCAGAGGTGTGTGATGCTCTGTAATTGGAATTGAAAAATGATTTTTGAAGGTATGAGAAAATGTTAAATGTTGTCATAATATTGCGTTAAAGTAGTCTCGTTTTGCGTTGGAGAAATCATCTGGCATATTACGAGAGTGCTCGATGAACCGGAGTACTCACTCAAATTACTTAGAGAGAGCATAGAGTGTGTACTGGGGGAGGATACTTCTCGCATGTCGTCTTCCTCATTTGCGTCTAAAATAGCTTTCTGAATCTTGAGTTTTATTTTTTTTCGGTTATCTTCAGAGCGTATTCCTCTCAACTCTGCAGTAACACACTCCAAATACGTCCAATTGATCTTTCGGAGCTCGTAAACAAATTAAAGCTTCATTCAGCAACTCATCATCCTTTTTAACTGAATCGGGTGCCCTTTTTCATGAGGTTTTGTATCAGAAGTCTGCCCAGGCCCCGAATTATCTTTTATCTCCTCATCATGATGGCCCTAAAAAAAATAAAATAACAAATGAAAATTATTTGTTGTTTGATAGAAAATGATTTGTTCTTTTTTTTACAGATTCCTTGTACATCAGAGGAGTGGGAAAATGAAGCCAACGATTTGATCTTACTTGGAACTACCCAAATTGCATAGGAGCTATTGATGGAAAACATGTGGTAAAGAAGGCACTAGAAGATTCAGGAAGTCTATATTATAATTACAAGGGTACACAGATTATTGTATTAATGGCTCTTGCGAATGCTGATTACAAATTTTTGTATATAGAAGTAGGATGTAATGGGAGAGTGTCAGACGGGGGTGTATATGCGAATTGTTCACTATCGGCATGTTTGGAAAACAACTCTTTGAATATACCCGAAGCAAAGCCATTATGTGACCAGTCAATTCCGGTGCCATATGTCATTGTTGCCGATGACGCTTTTCCATTAAAAACCTACATTATGAAACCATTCCTTTTTAGAGACCAACCTGTTGAAAATCGTGTTTTTAGTTATAGACTTTCTCGAGCACGTCGCGTAGTAGAAAATGCATTTGGTTTGCTTTCGATGCGTTTTCATTTTCTTAGAAAGCCAGTCGAACTATGTCCTCAAAAAGTAATAAAGCTTGTTCAAGCTGCTTGTGTGCTACGTAATTATTTAATTGAAAAAAAGTCGACCAGATATGTTTCTGAAGGTACTGTTGACATGGAAGAAAATGACAGGCTTATTGAAGGTTGTTGGCGAGATGACCCACTTTCACAAAATTCATTTTATCCATTACAACAAGCAGGCGCGAGAAATCTAACTTGCACAGCTTAGCAATAAGTACGCAAAATTTTAAATCGTACTTTATGTCCAGAGCAGGTGAACTACTGTGGCAATATAAATATGCTTGATTTTTTTATTTATTAATTTTTATCTTATTTTGTCATATGATTTTTGTTATATGATTTTGTCAAATGTATCCTACAATAAAAATTTTAAATCACAATATGAATTTACTTTATTTACTTACCAGCACATCTGTAATAATAACATCAGGGGCACTGCCAACACTGACAATTGAATCCTCTGTTGAATTTATCTGGATATTCATAAACTTGACAGCCTCAAAAAACTCCCACTTTGGTTTATATCTTTCATCTGCACCCTGACCACTTTTGAACTTTAATCAAATGCTCACTTAACTGGCATCTCAAATTATGAATTTTGTCTTTTACTGTTTTAACACCCAAATTTAAAGACGTTGCTATTGTTTCCAAGTACTTATATTTCAGGTTTCAATTCCTATACTCCTTCAACCTGACATTCCACAATTCTGGACGATCCTCCACCATTTCAATTAATTGAAACACTTTATTTCTCTCCCAAACAAACTTTTCGCACTGTTCTTCATCACATAATGCTTCCATTTTCCAAAATAAAAAAAAAAACTTCTTGGGAACACAAATAAACACATAGATAAATAACCTAACCTATCATACATAACCTAGCAAAGCAAAACACAAAAAACTGTACGTATAGTACAAAAAAATATCCAACAAGTTGAATAATGCTAGAGTTAATAGCTAGAGCGTGGAAGTTGTGCAGAGACCCCTGTGTACACTGAATTGTGTAGCGAGATTGTCTACGGAGAGCGTAGAGTGACTCTCGCTAGAGAGCTCTAGTAGCTGTGTACACTATGGGACTCTACATAGAGCGCTCTATTAGTGCTCTAGCTAGAGCGACTCTAGCCCAAAACTCTACAGTGTATCGGCATCTTAAAACAAGCAGCATCTTAAATCATCTGTCTTTATGCATTCTTGTAAGGCGTGTTTTTCTGCGCATTTTGGACATCTAACCTCTCCACGACCCTGATCACGAACGTCCAAATCTCCAACATTTGTGGCATTGGATTACTTTTTTCACAAATGGGGTTACTGGGCATTTAACAGAGTGGATCGCTACTTTTTCTGGCAATTTTGTCCCTTTAAAAGTAAGTTTAACACAATGTGATTTGTATGTCGTATGATTTTCTTTTTTTGATCTTATACATTTTACTCCCACTATCGGATACTCGGATTCGATGAAATCTAAAGTTTCTTTCTCAGGTAATTCGCTATCAACGTCAAAAATGATTCCGGTCCGCACCGTTAAATATTTGGGGATCTACGCTCTTAGATTATTCGATTTGAAAAAATCATCATCTAATAATCTGTTAGCTGTCATACCATTACTTAAAATCAATTTCACTTTGTTTTTGCCAATCACTCTAATTTCTTCCAGATTTGTTTTCAAATTTGGCCATGCTTCATGAATTTTTATTCCAAGTGTGATAGGATGCAGGCGTCCTATGTTATTATTATAAGATTCTACGTATATTATATATATGGTCCTTTATCGTAACTGTCATATCGTAGTTTATACTGTTCGTAATTGTCGGGCATCATTTCGTTTTCTTTGGCATTATCTTTTGTTATTTTACTTGAGTCCTCACCACAATCATCAAATTGCATTACGTTATCTAACTCGTGAAAGTCATGCAACATTTTATTATTCTGATTATTTATTTCGGTATTACTTGACTGCGCACTAATATTTTTATTGGTTATTTCTTCATTGTTTGCATGGTTTGTTTCTTTTATTATTATTTATGATTTATTGGTTTGATAAACTAGTATATTAGCCATATACATGAGTTAATCTTATTTAAACATTTATACTTTATTACATCATATCTACACTATATCTTAAAGTCTTGTCTTACGTATATATCGTTGACTTATGTATATTTCATTTGATATAAGTATACAGAGCACCATATAATCTTATATCTGTCAACATTGTTATAAAATTAATTTGAAGGGAGATTTTTTGTTTTATTATTTCCTCCCATAGTTTTTGTCTGCCCTTTTCCCAACGCTTATACTCCATGATGATGTGCTCTGCATCCGCCCTAGTCGCTTCGCCCAAGCAATAGCAACTAGGATCGATATCGATCTCAATTCTGCTTAGATGGAACGGAGCGTATGAATGATTGAGTCTTAATCTACATAGTGTAGCGTAAAACGGCCGACACTCCGTAAATCCGTCATACCATGGTTTGGCTGGAATTTTTCCTTGTATCATACCACAAAATCTACCTTTAATTCTTATAGACAACTGAAAATCCAATTGCCAAATGTTCCGTATGTTTGCTCTGTTAAATCTTTTTATGTCTCTATATGATAATCCATCCACAGCAACAATCCCTGTATTCATGGCATCTTTGGCGCCGTTAACCGCCGCTTCGTTGCCAGCTATCCCAATATGGCTTCTTACCCATATAATGCGTAGCTCGTATTTTTTTATAATATCGCATGTATGACATTTAGTCCTTTCCCAACGACAACATGCCCTCAAGAGCAGACCTGCTATCACTGATTATGACCGATTTCTTCACATTATGTTCATCAATATATTTTACGCACCTATTAATAGCGTACATTTCCGCTGTATATATTGACGCATCTTTATCTAGTCTATATTTTGTGAAGGACTTTGTCCCCTGATGGTAAAAGCACGCACCAACACTATCTGAATTCTTCGAACCATCTGTATAAAATATATCATAGTCTTTAAATGTTTCATGTATACTTCCTTCGACCTCCATCCTACATTTATTGGTATCTCCGCTATAGTGCGCATTGGTGAAATCGATTTGAATTATATTTTTCAGATTAGAAGAAGTAACATTGTACTTGAAATGAAATCTTGAGGTTGCTGTCCAAGTTTGTAAGAGATTACATTTTTCTACCACTTCACGATACGCAATTACTGGTACAGGCCTCTTCCTATTTCTCCAGTATGGGCTGTTCAGTTCATTATTGGTCTGATTCACATTCTCTAATACTACGTTGTTAGCTTCAACATATAATGCATTGACAGGCGTGGAAAGCATGACCCCCAAACAAGACCTCAAAGCTTAGTTTTGGATTGTGTCTAGTTTGCTAAGTACACCTTTGGATGCGTCGCCATATATGAAACTACCGTAATCCAACTTAGATAGTATTAATTGCTTGTATATTCTAAGAGAAATCTTGATATCTTGATAATTTATGTGATTCAGAAACCTGAGAATATTCACTGCTTCTTTACATTTAGAAACTAGATAATCGATGTGTGGTTTCCACTTTAATTTGTCATCAAAAAGTAGCCCGAGACATCTAATTGTAGGTTCAAGCTTTAGAACATAATTGCTTATGCTGATATATAGTCTGTATTTATTAGACTTCCTATGTCTTGTAAAGAGGCTTATTGTACTTTTATTTTCTGACATTAAAAACTCTAACGATATGCATCAATTATAGAAGAGTTCTATTGCTATATTCATTTTATCAATAGCCTCATTCGAAGTATGAGCCTTATGTAGAAGTATAATATCGTCCGCGTACAGCATAATTTTGACTTCTAGATCCGATTTGTATATTGTTACACCTGAGATTAATTGTGCGGTCTGATATGAGGTGGTGTATATGGAGAATAAATCTTCTTGGCATCTTGATATCAGACAGAATCTTCATTAATATAGGTATTTGAACGCAGTTATAGGCATTAACTAAGTCCACGTTTGCAGTAATCAGAAGACTATTTTTTGCTAAATTAATTTTGATTTCATACACTAAGGATGTGATAACGTCAATCGTGCCCTGATTATTACGAAAGCCTAACATACAACTCGGGAATATCTTGTTGCTTTCCGCCCACCATTCAATCTTCTTTTGACCAGTCGTTCGTATTTTTTCGCTAAACATGAAGACAACGATATAGGACGATATGATTCTGCTCTTGAAGGATCTTTGCCTGGTTTAAGAATTAGAATTGTAATTATATTTTTCCTGTTTCGGTGGTCCAAACTTCACTAAGAACCCGTAGTAACATATTCTTGCCAAAACTGGATAATTTACTCAACATTGGATAGTGAATATTGTCCGCACCCGGTGTAGTGTTCAAATTTGTTTTTAGTGCCAAAAGAAGCTCCTGCATTACGAAAGGACCTTTCAGTACATTCATTTCTTGTGCGCTTGGAATAATTACCTCATTCTGAATAAAGTGTTAATTTATTATTGTTAATTTAATATTGTTAAGGAAAAGGATTTTATTTGCACGACTCTATTTTTCAAAGCTTTTGCCTTGTCCTAAATGTATTTAGATGAAGTTGATCTTGTGAAAGAATTACAAAATTCAATCCGCTTGTCCCGTTTTTTCTTTTTGAACGTTATACGACATTTCGCTAAAATTCTTTTATATTTGATGTATATAGCCTAAACTGGAGGCCTTCTGTATTTTCTAATAGCTTCTAACTTCATCTTATTGAATTTCTCACACTCTTCATCCCACCAAGGCGTTGACAAATATCTATCTTTTTTACTGAAGTAAGGTCTTAATATGGGAATTGCTAACAAAACCGCCTGATTTATGCATTTAACAAACTTACCGTACGTAGCCGATGGATCTTTATCAAATATCAATTCTGACAATAATTTATCTGTCACTTGCTCGTATTTCTTCCAGTCAGCATTTTTGATCTTCCAAATATGCCTATTTCTAATAGTACTGTTATTCATATTTATCTTACTCAGTCCAATCCGAACTGATGTACTAAGGTGGTCCGATCCCAAAGTTTCATCTGTGACGTGCCATTCCGCACTGAGCATCACTGATGGGTATATAGATAAATCTACCGCAGAAGGATTTCTGTCATGTCTTCTTCTCAATAACGAAGGCGATCCGTCATTCAGAACACATAATCTCTCTGAGTTAATGGCTTTGCTTAAAATTATTCCATCATGATTATTATGAATGCTGCCAAAACTCGTATGATGCACATTGAAATCACCTGCAATTAGAAAAGGCGGCGATATGTTTCCGAATAGTGTAGTCCAATAGGTAAGATTTGTTCTGTGTCCTGGAGCACAGTAAATCGCAAAAATATTAAACACAGTACCATTATTGACTATGATTTTGGCCCCACAAACTTGAATTTTTGTGTTGCTGTATATCTCGGTATTTATAGTTTCGGAACGTAGTCTACGGCAAATATATAAAGCTACACCTCCGAATCCATCGTCTCTATTGGTATGTGTTAAAGAGTATCCGGATAAATCATATTTATATTCCTTTTTAACTTCCCGTAGGGCAAGTTATAGTAATCGCAAAAAAATCGAAAATGAAAATTTTTATATATCTTTACGTTTCAAAGGTTTCTGAACATTTTGGCATACTTTAGAAAAAATGGATGTATGTGTGTGTGTGTGTGTGTGTATGTATGTATGTATGTGCGTGTGTGTATGTATGTGCGGATACAAATTTTCGTCGACAATTTCGGGAACACGGATCAACCGATTTGAATAATTCAAAAAACATTCGATTCGTATTGATAAGGAGACGTGCTGATTAGTTTTTGGTGAAGGCAGGTCTAGCCGTTTCGAAGATACGGGGCAAAAAATGCCGAAAACGGTAACTCAGTTTTTAAGAGAACGGAGCGTCCGATTTGAATAATTCAAAAAACATTTCACTTGTATTGACAAGATGAAGAATCGATAAAATTTTCATGAAGGTAGGTCTAGCGGTTCCGGAGATATGGAGGAAAAAGTAAAAAAATGAGCCATTTGGCGGTCAAAAATGATCATTAGACATATGCACATCAAATTATCAGATATTTTATAGAGATTTTAACAATAAGTATACATTCTGTTAACATTTCTATGGGTTCCGTACCAATGCTTATGCGTTAGACAGCGACGCGGCGCTTACGCGCTTTATATTTTGTCCCTATGCAGTTAAAGCAGTACGATTGCTTTGAAAAAAAGTTCAGATCTTCTACAATATGTCAAAATAAAGAAAAAAAATTTTTTTTCCAAAAAAAAAAATTAAAAAAAAATGTTTTTTAAAAAAAAATTTTTTTTTTCAAAAAAAAGTTATTTTTTGTCCAATTTATAGTTTCTCAAAAATCTTATTCTTTCAAAGTAATTTTTTTTCAAAAATGTTAATTGTTTTTAAAAAAATAATAATTTTTGGTACGGGAAGTTCCAGCAATTTGCCTTAAGGCACGATGCCTTAATTTCCTTAAGACAGAATTCCGCTTACAGCTAGTTCATCCATGTTTCAGATAAAATTACAATATCAATTTGATTGGCTTACATATAGACCTCCAATTGCAACTTCCTTGAATATAGTGATCTAATGTTAATTTGAAAAATTTTGATCATAAGGATATATCTGAATATAAAATCGTTTATTTTTGATTTTTTAAACACTATGCTAAGTAACATGCCAATCAAAGAATACTACAAGCATGATACTCAATATTGTATAAGGTAATGACACTCATATTTACGGTTTACCAGATTCATAAATCACTATCATCTTTATCAAATCTAAGTTGTGACCTCTCCATCCTTTTTAATATCTCAACTAATATTTTATAGTGTTGAGTTTACAGTATTGTTCGGCATATAAATCTGTTTAATGTTATCTATAAAGTCTTCGATTAAATCGATGGAACTTTCCTTGATTACCAATGATAGTACTACTATCTTAATTACCAATGATATTACTACTATCTTCTTCCTGTTCATGTTCAGTGTTTGTTTTCAAGCGTTTACTTGGGTTATATTTGGGTTCGGTGCTATGTTTTTTAGTTGTTACTCGTTCATTTTCAATATTATTTTTTGATGGAAATTTTGGAATCGACCTAAATTTGTTTGAAGATTTATGGTTAAACCTTTTTGGTTTATTGAACTGTATAGTATTAGTATACTCAGTTTCCCCTACTTCCTCCTAATCTGATAATACGAGTATTTCGAATCTATTTTTGTCCAAATTGTTATCTGATTTGCCCGCATAACAACTCTGTTCTGTGTGAAAAACTGGAAAATCTCTATCCCAGTCAGTACTAGCATACTCTGTTCTCACTACTCTAGCATATTTATTTTGGTATAAAGCGTTTTTTGCTTCATGGAAGGCTATATTTTGCCATGCCATCATTTCTTTTATTAGATTATTCTTTATTAATTCGGGTCACTCTTTGTTATTTGCAGGGTGGCTTCCTCTGCATAATGCACATTCCACTTTTTGCTCATTACATTCAACTACATTATGTTGGCCGGAACATTTCATGCATCTTTGATCTCCTTTACACTGTTCTTTTATATGATCAAATCTGCAGCATCTATAACATTGAACAATCTTTTGAATAAATGGTCTGACCGCATTTAACTGAATGGATTGCCACTTTGTTAGGTAACACTGTATCTTCAAACGTTATTTTAACACATTGTGATTTAACCTCCATTGCGTCAGTATTTTTTGCTTTCATACGTAAGACTTCCAGAATTTCTTCTTCTGATAATTCAGCAAACACGTCAAATATTATACCTTGTCTGGTAAGTAAATATTTCGGGATATATGCTTTGAGATTTTTTTTTTCAAAATCCTTTCATCTAGTATATTATTTGCAGTATTAGCATTTTTAAATGGCAATTTCACTTTGTTTTTCCCCGCAACTGAAACTTCAAACAAATGTGTTTTAAAGTGTGAACCTGAATTATGCATTGTGTTTCCTAACGCTATAGGGTGTAGACGAGCCATATTTTTATCTATTGATTCGATTTATATTGAGTCAATATCTTCAAATTGATTTATATTGTTCAGAATCCTAATTTTATTTAATTTATTCACCTCATTATCTGAGACTGTAACTTCATTTTCAATAATATCATTAACTGCTTTATTATCATTTTTATTCGATTCAATATTTGTTTCAATTATTTCTTCGCTTAAACTCACCAACTTCTTGTTTGTTTCACTGTTGGTTTGTTTTGATAATCCTTTTTCTCTTCTACTTGCTTTAGTTATACTGCCATTAGCTTTCTTGTCGTCTTTACCGATCTTTCTAATTTGATATCCACCACTTTTACAACTTAAACTTTTTTTTCTTTAATTTATTCTCATTAGCGATCTTTTTACTTGAATTCTCACTCACTATATCACAGACTTCCATATCTACGTTTAATTTGTTTATGTAAGTGTTCGACGCTTCTAGTATCGTTGCTCCGATTGCAGAAACGCAGGTATTAGAATTCGGATCGGTCGGCCGGCCGCCCGTTCACAATAATATTTGTTATTTAATCGATGTGTACTCTTCGGCTGCTACACAAGAGTAGCAGCCGAAGTAGCCCAAAGAATTATTAATGAAGGAGAAGTTTATGTTTTCATCAATAAATCCGATTCGCTAATTTTATGTTTTCTCGACGTTTCAAGCCATTCTGAATCGAACAAGACCAAATTTGCAAAAGTATTTGCGTGTGTGTGTGTGTGAATTTAAAAACCATTCGATGTATCGCGATGAGGACTAGCGTTTATCGTTGTTTTGATATTTGTCAAAATTAGACCTTTTATCGACGTTTGCTTAAAAACGCCTTAACCGATTTCAGAAATTTAAAACCCATTTGATGTGTCTCAATGAGAATTATCGCTTTTCAGTTGTGTGCGACGATCGGCCGAGCCGTTCCTTTGAAATTTGGAAAAAAATGATAAATTTTTGGTTCACATTTAAGCTCATAATACTGAATCGATTTTAAAAAATCAAAAACTGTTCGAAAGATATTAATTGGGAATGATACTGATTAGTTTAGGTGAAAATCTACCGAGCCGTTTTCTTGTAAGTCGTTGTTGAAAAAAAATTTGAGCCGATTTTTATGAAACTTTTTTTATGATATATATGAGCCGCTCAGTGCACACTCGACTAACTCCATTTTTTTAAAAAACTGAGATATTAGTGCGAAAGTACTCAGTGTAATCATAACTGTTAGTGATAATAATGACTTTTCGGAATAAACATAATTTTTTTGACCTCTGAATAATAACTCATTTATTTCAGAAGACATTTTGATTAACTCCATTTAGTGCATATGTTCCGTCTGGACCGGTTTTTGGGTTTTATGAATCACAAATAAGAATTTGATAAAAACATAAACCCTAAGATTGTTTGGCAAAAAACTGTAGAGTCTCAAGGATGTTACAAACTTACATACTAAAATTCGTGTACCCGGCAAAACAGTAATATTAAAACTGTCTTAAGTTTATTGAAACTTGTTTAAAATACGGAAATAAGAGCTAAGTCCATTGAAATGAAATTTCTGGTCAGTGGAAATAGCTATTTACCTATTGATTCTAGATTATTGAGTCACGTGCAAAAAAAATCGAGACATTTTTTCACTAGATAATTGGTACAATATAATAAAAACAAGTAAAAGGAAAGCGCCATTTTAGCTAATCCAAATATTCCACGAAGATTTTTTATCAACAAAGCCATTAGAACAATTACTAACAGAAAAGTAACCATTACAGAGTGTCCAGTAAATTTGCTTAAAATACGCTGGATAAAGTTAGAAATCTTATATAAGCCAATCTTATATAATTTAAATGTGTCTATAATGAAGATATGTATTTTAAAGCTATTAATATAAGAAAGTCTGTACCAGGTTGACCAAAATGTTTGAGTAATATACAATAGTCATTATTATATTATAAAGCTAGATCTTTGAAAAAGGAAAAATTGAGAGACATAAAGGACTTGCTGATTAGTTTTTAGCGGAGGTAGTCTGCCGTTCCGAAGATATGGGGCAAAAAGTGCCAAAACGGTACCTTAAACGTTCGTTTTTAGAGACGGAGCGTCCCGATTTTTAAATAAGTTAAAAAAACATTTACTTGATTGACAATTGATGAAGAATTGATCAAATTTCATAAGGGCAGGTCTAGCTTTTTCGGAGATCTAAACAAAAAAGTAAAAAAAATGCCATTTGGCGGTCAAAATGAATTCATTAGACATATGCACATCAAATATCAGATTATTTTATAGAGTTTTAACAATAGTATAAATTTTGTTTACATTCCTAAGGGTGCCGTACCAATGTTTACCCGCTAGACAGCGACGCGGCGCTTACGCGCTTAATATTTTTCTCTCTATGCATTTAAAGCAGAAATCAGATCTTCCAAAATATTTCAAAATAAGAAAAAAAAAATCTCAAAAAAAAAAAAAAAAAAAAAAAAATATTTTTTTTTTTTTTTAATTTTTTTTTTTTTCAAAAAAAAAATAATTTTTGTCCAATTTATAGTTTCTCAAAAATCTTATTTTTTCTAAGTATTTTTTTTCAAAGATGTTAATCGTTTTTAAAAAATAATAATTTTTGGTACGGAAGTTCCAGCAATTTGCCTTAAGGCACGATGCCCTAATTGCCTTAAGACGGAATTCCACTTACAGCTAGTTTAATTAATGTGATTAATTCAAGTAATGTAACTGTTCGCACACATACGTACTTCCAAAAAAGTTTGACATAATTTTTTTTGCATGTTTTTGCAAAGGCGGAAATTTCTCAGGCATAAGATTTATAATATTTTGATATTAACTGTCTTTTTTTATCTGTATCATTTTTCACATGAAAGAAAATAAATATGTTGGGATGCCTCCATTAAGTAACTAACTATTCGTGAAGAGTGGCAGACAGTGATTATTTGATCAGGTGAGCAGGCCAATTTCTTTAAGCCTTTGGCTTATATTCTCATTTAATTTTTTAAAATAGATGACAGCACATGTACACTATTTAAATTAACCCCTGGTATTACTTCTAAATTTTTACGTATCGTATACAGCCTAAAAACCTGAATACTTTTTAATATTGAAAATAAGAACAAATCATACGAAATACAAATATATTACATATGTTTAAAGAACAATTAAAATTATGTTTATATTAACAATTATAATTGCAGTTATGGAATGTTTGAAAATATAATGATTATTTACATAATTATAAGTATTATAATTTCATATTAAAATAAATATTATGTCAAAAACTAAAGATCTAAGGGGAGAAAACCACAGAAGTATTTAACTTATATAAGCAAAAAAACTGACTAATATTAATTACTTAATGACTAATAAAACTTAAAAACAAAGAACAAACTAAAAGCACAGGAGCACACGATGAAGTGAAAATTTAGAAGGAATGACAAATAATGCAAAAATTTAAAAGGATAAACAGATAATTTGTTAAAAAGTACAAATACTTCATAAACAAAAAAGTCCTAAAAGCATAGAATATATATATATATATATATATATATATATATAAAGTTCTATTCTATTCTATATGACATCCTGAAGACTCATTAAACACAATTATTGGGTAATGATGAAAATTTAAAAGTTGTTTTTTATTTATCTGTAATATATAGCATTTTTTTATGATATGTAGGTTGTTTCACTTACTATCTTCAACATATTATATATGAAGGAAACAAGAAAAATCAACTGAACTTACTTGTTAAAATGGATTATTTTAAAGATAATTTAGGGTTGTACAAGGTTAGCATATTGAACTCCATTCAATTTGGTAATAAGAAAATAAGCTGGGCTTGAGTGCAATTTGGTCAATGATGAAATTGCAAACAAGTGGTTCACCTGTAGTTTCAGAATAAATTTTAAGTCTTTCCAAAATACTTCTATTTAATCCCGGAGTCGAATCCAATACGATAAATTTCCGAATTTTTGACGAACGAAATCGTAGGCCCTACTCGAGTAAAACTGTAGCGTCATTTCAGAAAAGGAATTTCAGGCTCATATTTTGTTCGTTTTGCTTCGAAGGTTCTGCGATTCAAGTCACCGAGTACAGCAGGCACATTGTCCTTAAAAAGATAAGGTGTAATTTAATGAGTGTACCAAAAGATGTATGAACTTTTACGTGATTTTATTTATTTGCTTAATTTCACACATACTTGTTCCTTTAGTAATAGAGAAAATTATCTGTCATAAACACATACCTTACAAATACAATATGTGTAATATAATGTCTATGGTGATAACATTTTGCTTACAGTGTTATGCTGCACAGAATCAGAATTACTAAGAAATGTCATATTCAGAGTTCACAGCATCACGTAAATTGTTGATATGCTTACTTTTGTTTTTAAGTTGTCTCTTGAGTTTATAAATGGTTTTGTTTTACACAGTAATCCATTTCTTCAAAATCTCGATGAATTTCTTGCTGAATTGAATTCGGTGTCCTTATTTGATTGAAGTACAACCACCATGTAGCGTGTTTGTTTTGCTTGGAACTGGAATCGACGCGCCTCCATGAAAGCTGTATCGTCCAGCGATGATTCAGGGACATCAGTATCTAAAAAACATTACATAGTTGCATGTAAAATGTATATTATAGTGATGTGCCGACTCGAAAATTTCCTGATTCGAGTGATTCGAATCAAGTTTATATATGAACAATTATAATTTAAGACAAGGAATAGTATCTCTTAAATAATTTTATAAATGAATTTATTAATTTAGTAAGCAATTAATTTCAATAAGTGCAGAGATTAATACATTTATATTATATATAATAATAAATTAGCTACAAATATAACTAATGCAATAATTTATAATTTTCTGAATAAGACTTAAGGAAT
This sequence comes from Ctenocephalides felis, assembly GCF_003426905.1. Classification (NCBI taxonomy): domain Eukaryota; kingdom Metazoa; phylum Arthropoda; class Insecta; order Siphonaptera; family Pulicidae; genus Ctenocephalides; species Ctenocephalides felis. Next base: position 56,595 of record NW_020539881.1, read on the forward strand.
AATAGTTGATTTAATTTATTTGGTTGTAACCTATTCCGTCGTTGATTATGTGCCAGCCTTCAAAAATAAGCGCTATGACGGAACGGATGTTGCCGGTATACATAAATATTTTTTCGTCATTGTATATAAAACAGGATATATGTTTTTTCTTTCCTCCCAAAACTGAACAGGATCTTGCTTTCTATCAAATATGGCAAATCATATATTCTTGCAATAATTTGGGAAGAGAGTTTGTTCTATTGTCTGGAACCACCACGCCATATCAAAATTTTAACCAGATTTCATCATCTCTATTATGGTTGACGGTCCTGATAATGGTTCATTATTTTCGGCCTCTTCAATATTTCTGCCGTAGTCATTTCTTTTGCTTCATCTATAGTTGCATGTAAAATGTATATTATAGTGATGTGCCGACTCGAAAATTTCCTGATTCGAGTGATTCGAATCAAGTTTATATATGAACAATTATAATTTAAGACAAGGAATAGTATCTCTTAAATAATTTATAAATGAATTTATTAATTTAGTAAGCAATTAATTTCAATAAGTGCAGAGATTAATACATTTATATTATATATAATAATAAATCAGCTACAAATATAACTAAAGCAATAATTTATAATTTTCTGAATAAGACTTAAGGAATAATAGTTGATTTAATTTATTTGGTTGTAACCTATTCCGCCAGCCTTCAAAAATAAGCGCTATGACGGAACGGATGTTGCCGGTATACATAAATATTTTTTCGTCATTGTATATAAAAACAGGATATATGTTTTTTCTTTCCTCCCAAAACTGACAGGATCTTGCTTTATTCAAATATGGCAAATTCATATATTCTTGCAATAATTTGGGAAGAGAGAGTTGTTCTATTGTCTGGAACCACACGCATATCAAAATTTTACCAGATTTCATCATCTCTATTATGGTTTGACGGTACTGATAATGGTTCATTATTTTCGGCCTCTTCAATATGTTCTGCCGTAGTCATTTCTTTTGCTTCATCTAAAACCAAAGCAATTGCTTTATCCGCAGAACTCTCTAATCCAAAGACCTTTTTCTTATATCTGGGGTCAAGAATTGTTGCTTTTGCTGTAATTTCAGCATTTTCTAAATAACCAAATCCTTGACTTATATTTCTACAAGATTTGTTGCAAATTCTTCCAGCATTAGTTGTTGGCGTTCTTTTATTTATAGAATTTTTACTTCTTGAATACAGGTATAACACTGGATAAGGTGAGATAAAATTAATTCACCTGACAATGTTTTGGTTACAATTTCCAATGGCTGTAGAATCTTCACACAATTTTCTAAAATAGCCCACTCAGCAAAACTCAGGTTTGGTGGAAGAGAATCTATTAAAGCAAAGCTGCACATAGCGCAACTTTAACCTTCAATAAGTTTTCGATTAGTTTTTCTAAAATTTTTTGGGCCAAAATGTTTTTGACCAAATTTTTTTTTGACCAAAAATTTTTGACCAATATTTTTTTCCGAAAATTTTTTGGGCCAAATTTTTTTGACCAAAAATTTTTTTGACCAAATTTTTTTTGCCCGAAAATTTTTTTTCCGAAATTTTTTTGACCAAATTTTTTTGACCAAAATTTTTTGACCAAAATTTTTTGGCCAAAATTTTTTGACCAAATTTTTTTTCCGAAATTTTTTGACGAAAAATTTTTTGTCCAATTTTTTTTTTAACCAATTTTTGTTGTTGACCAAAAATTTTTTTTCGAAAATTTTTGGGCCAAATTTGTTTAACCAAATTTTTTTGACCAAAAATTTTTTTTGACCAAAAATTTTTGACCAAAATTTTTGGGCCAATTTTTTTTAACCAAATTTTTTTAACCAAAAATTTTTTCGGCCAAAAATTTTTTACCAAAAACTTTTTTTCGAAAAATGGGGCCAAAATTTTTTGACAATTACTGAAAATTTCAAGCTAGCAACGGTTACATGGAAACGGTTACCATGGCGACGGTTACATACGAAAATTGAAAATAGCAATATAGATACCATGTAATCGCTGTCATGGTAACCGTTGCTTCTTGAAATTCTCAGTAAAATTATTTTACAAAGACGGACCAAAATTTTTTTGACCAAAATTTTTCCGAAAATTTTTTTGACGAAAAATTTTTTTGACCGAAATTTTTTTGACCAAAAATTTTTGACCAAAAAATCTTTTGGCCAAAAATTTTTCGAAAATTTTTGGGCCAAATTTTTTGGGCCAAAATTTTTTGATTCAAATTTTTTGGGCCAAATTTTTTGACCAAATTTTTTTTGACCAAATTTTTTTGACCAAAATTTTTTTTGACCAAAAATTTTTTGGGCCAAATTTTTTTTGATCAAAATTTTTTGGGCCAAATTTTTTTTGACAAAAAAAATTTGGTTAAAAAAATATTGGCCCGAAAAATTTTCGAAAAAAAATTTTAGCCAAAAAAATTTCGGTCAACAAAATTTTTCGTCAAAAAAATTTTCGGAAAAATAATTTTGGTCAAAAAAATTTTGGTCCGACTTTGTAAAATAATTTTACTGAATATTTCAAGAAGCAACGGTTACCATGACAACGGTTACATGGTAACTATTATTGCTATTATTGCTATTATTTTACAATTTTCGTATGTAACCGTCGTCATGGTAACCGTATCCATGTAACCGTTGCTAGCTTGAAATTTTCAGTTTGCCCAAAATTTTTTTGACAATAATTACTGAAACTTTCATGCTAGCAACGGTTACATGGAAACGGTTACCATGGCGACGGTTACATACGAAAATTGTATAATAATAGCAATTACAATAGTAGTTACCATGTAACCGTTGTCATGGTAACCAAAATTATTTTTCCGAAAAATTCTTTACCAAAATTTTTGGTCAAAAAAAATTTGGTTAAAAAAATTTTGGCCCAAAAAATTTTTGGTCAAAAAAAATTTGGCCCAAAAAATTTTGGTCAAAAAAATTTTGGTGAGAAAAATTTTTGGTCAAAAAAAATTGACCATTCTGGTCAAAAAAAATTTGGTAAAAAAATTTTCGAAAAAATAATTTTGGTCAAAAAAATTTTGATCAAAAAAATTTTGGTCAAAAAAATTTTCGGAAAAAAAATGTTGGTCAAAAAAATATTGGTCAAAAAAATTTTTGGTCAAAAAAATTTTGGTCAAAAAAATGTTGGCCAAAAAAATTTTTGGTCAAAAAAAATTTAATCAAAAAAAATTTGGTCAAAAAACTATTGGCCAAAAAATTTTAGTCAAAAAAATTTTGTTAAAAAAATTTTGGCCCAAAAAATTTTCGGAAAAAAATTTTAGTCAAAAAAAATTTTTGGTCAAAAAATTTTGGTCAAAAAAATTTTGGCCCAAAAAATTTTCGGAAAAAAAATTTTGGCCAAAATAATTTTCTGAAAAAAAAATTTTGGTCAAAAAAAATGTTCGGAATAAAAAATTTGGTCAAAAAAAAATTTAGTCAAAAAAATATTGGTCAAAAAAATTTCGACAAAAAAATATACTAACTAATTAATTTTAATACCTTGAAGTGTAACTAGTATACAAAGGTGCTAGCTAAAGTATACGGCTGCTCTTGGCAGTTAAACGTTTATCGCCCAACTGGGACCCCTCACCGCGATAAGGTGTCAGCCACGAGGAGGAGGATTCACTCTGAGATCGACAAAGACTTTTCCGGTTTGCCAAAGTACGACATATGCCACGATCGCCCATTTCACGCTGCGATCGCTAGTCGACTCTGGACCCGGTCTTCCAAAGTCGACGAACGCGAACGCTTCTCATTCGCTCACACGTACTCTAGCACACCATGCAACACACAACACATAAAACTGACAGCCACCTGCTCACAAAAAAATCACAATCTTGAAATATATATTTAATTTACATACTTTAAATTATTAGATACTCTTATTTGTGTTGTCCAGAATGTAGTTTGGCATTGGATATTTGCCGTACCATATGATGTCAGGCGTCTACTGTCCGAGGGTTGTAATATTATTATTGGTATGGTCTTTGCATTTTTCGTAGAAGTTTTCCGTCATTTTCTTAATGTGATTAATCACAGTCGGTATGTCCGCTTGTTCGTGTAAGAGCTTTGTTGAGTAGTAGTGTCCGGTAGTTGGGTCACGTATCAGGCTCAGTATTAGTCTCAGTGATTTGTTTTGTAAAATTTTGTAGTTTTTTAATGTTTGTCCTCGATGTCATGTTCCATATTGGGGCAGCATACATCAGACATGGCCTGATCAACGTTAGATATATTCTTCTTTTATTACGTGTATTTAATACACTCTTTGTGTTCAATAGCGGTCTTAATAGATTTAGAAGCCCATATGTTTGCGCTAATTTCTTTTTTATATGTTTATTGAAGTTAAGTTTCCTATCAAGTGTTATTCCTAAGTATTTAACTTCGTCTGTCCATTTAACTTTTTGTCCTGAAATTTTTATTTCCACAGGCTTTTCTTCCAACTTATTTCCTTCCCAAAAAATTATTGCTTCCGTTTTTATGGGATTTACTTTTATGTGCCATTTTTCTGCATATTTTGCTATATTATCTATGTGATTTTGTAGCTTGTTAGCTATCATCGCTACTGATTTTAATGATGTGAACACAGCAGTATCGTCCGCAAATGTTAATGTATTTGTTTTGCCTTCAGTAGGGATATCATATATATATATATATATATATATATATATATATATATATATATATATATATATATATATATATATATATATATATATATATATGATAAATATATGTGTTAAATAATGTTGGTCCTAGTAAGGATCCCTGAGGCACTCCAGCGACTATACGTTTAGGATTTGAAAGTTTATTATTTACCTGAACCTGAAATGTACGATCTTTAAGATATGAAATGATGACTTTTGTTATGTAATGTGGAAATTGTAAATTTATTAATTTATACAACAGTCCATCTGTCCAAATTGTATCGAAAACTTTTCCAAAATCTATTAGTACAAGACCAGTGCGTGTCTTTTTGTTAAAATTTAGTATAGTATTTTCAACTAGCTGTGCTAGTGGATGGAGAACTGAATGCCCATGTTTGAAACCATATTGCGTTTCTGGTATGATATTATTAAGACTTAAAAATTTATTAAATCGAATAAGCAGTAATTTTTCAACTACTTTGCTTATTGTATTTAATAGACTTATAGGTCTGTAGCTTTGTGATAGATTTGGTTGTTTTCCTGGCTTTAATATTGGTACCACATTAGAACATTTCCATGGCACAGGAAAGTATCCATTTTTTTAAATTTTATTTGTTATTCGTGTAAGTAGAAGAATAGCTTTAATAGGTAACTGTTTAATTGCTAAGTTCTGTATGCCATCTGGTCGTGGAGCTTTTTTATTAGACAGTTTCTTAATAATATTTATAACTTCCGCAACAGTTACTATCTCTATTTTGTGATTTTTGTTATAAGTATTGTTTATATATTGCCTTACACTGGAACTAACAGTCTGTTCAAAAGCATTTTAGTGATAGAAAGATTGTACTGATGTGCTAATTCAAAGTTAGATGCTAAAATTCCGGCCTTTTGTTCGGGTGTTGTTGCAAAGTTATTAGAATTTGTATGTAAATATGGTATCGGAGCAAAAGTTTGCGTCAGTCTTTTTGCAGTGTACCAAATTTTATTTGGATAATAGTTAATATTTGTCAGTTTATCAGCCCATATTTTATTACGATAAACCCTACTGTCCTCAGTAATTATTCTAGTAAGCCTGTTTAAATGTTCTTTGAGGAACGTGGCACCTGATTTTTGCCACAACTTTTTAATTTGATTTTTTAATTCAATTTTAGATATAATTTCCAAAGGTAAACTAATTGTTTGAGTTGAAGTAGACTTTCGCAATGGAATGGTTTTACTTATGGCATCAGTAATAGTAGTTGTTAGGTGTTCTACAGCTTGATCTATACTATCATTGTTGTCGATTTGTCTGTTGTGACATATATTATCATTTATTATTTTCTTATAGAGCAGCCAATTGGCTTTATTATAATCTAAAACATTCTTGTAGGATTGAGGATTGTCGTCAAGTGGGTTAGAGATACTTATAAAGACTGGATTATGATCTGAGTTAAATAAAGATTTGGTTATAGGTTCAGAAAGAATAGATAGGTTTTTGTAAGGGCTAAATCTATTGTACTATGGTCTTGATTTGGTATCGCAGAAAATCTAGTTGGAGTCTGAGGAAAATGTAGTTGAATGGTATTATGGTTTTTGTTTAAGTACTTAAATAGTTTGAGTCCATTTGTGTTATTATATTTACAATTTCACATTATGTGTTGCGCATTAAAATCACCAGCTACAATTACTCTTGGATTTAAGTTAAATATTTTATGTAAGTCTGCATGCAATAGTTTTGCAGAAGAAACATATATGGAGACAATAGTTATTTTACGTCCTCTATTGAACACATTTATAGCAGTAATTTCAGAGTGTTTTACAGATAGTAATGGTAGTTCTTCATGTCTGATACAAGCTTTTATAAATATTGCTGTACCACCCCATCCTGTCATGTTTCTGTCATTCCGGTATATTCTGCAGTTGTTCATGTATAATTTGTCAGTGGGTTTTAAGTGAGTCTCATTTATTAATACGATGCCTAAGTCCATTGTAACGATCGTTTGTCTGATTTCATCAATGTTATTTTTTATTCCATTTGAATTAAAAATATTATTTTTATTCCATACTTGTCAATTATGGGCATTTAGTAAGAAAGTTTAAAATTGCAGTATATTTTTCATTGTATGTCATGTTAGTATTTATAGTCTTTGTAAGTTCATAAAGTTCTCTGAAAATTTTTATTACCTCAGGATCTGAAAAAAGCAACTTGATTTGACTTATTGCAGCAAAAATGCCCTCGGTGGAGTTAAAATCAGGATCTTGATTCGATAAAATTGATGGTGTACTTCTTTGTTCAGGAATAGCTTGGAATTTTGGTAGTTCCGTCTGGACAGTGTGTCTGGCATCTCTCGGCTTCAGCGTTTCAGAATAGCTTTTTGTCATAGGTTTAGGTTCAATGGCTGCATGAATCTGTTGTTTTTTAGCCTTGTAATTCAGTGAGGATGTACACTTTGAATAGTTTGCTGGGTGATAGTCTTTACAGTTAACGCACTGGGGCTTTTCTTCTGATGACTTTTGGCAGCAGCCAGGAGAATGTGCTTTTGTGCATTTAACGCATCTATATTTCATATCACACGAGTAAGACGTATGTCCAAAACTTAAACATTTATGACATTGAAGGATTTTGAAATTTGGCTTATACATTTTCCATTTCTTTTACTTTTACCTTTGACATGTCCTGCGATTTGTCAAGCAAAATTATATAAATTGGTAGGTTATGTTTTTGTCCATCAGAATAGGTTTTCTTTAATTGTATGACCTTTTGCACAAGAATACGTCGTACACTCAGTAATTCAAACACCTCTAATTCAGTAATTGCTGGATGTAAGCCTGTTAGTGTGATTTTCTTTGTTGTTTCTCCAGTGGAATACATTTAAAACTGGTAACTGCAATCTCTTAAAGTACTCTTTATCTTGTTATGATCTACTAGTGTCTTAGTATATATTTTATGGGTACGCGTTTTAATATATTGTATAGTAAAATTCACTTTCGTAACGTCTCTGATGTAGTTTATAGCCCTGAGGTCTAAGTTATGTTTTACTATTATTTGTGGTACCTTTTCTGCTATAGGTTTCGTGTCATTATTCCCCTGTATGACTTCCATTGTTTCCTGTTTTGGGCCACGCTTTTTTGACTTAACTCTTGTGAATTCTTCAATTGACTTAACTCTTGTGAATTCTTCTGAAGTTCAAGATCAGTATCCATTTCACTTCGGTCAGTAAGTGACTACTGGAACCTGTTTTATTTTTTATTCTTTCTACTGCGTACCATTGTTGGTTTATTATTTGACAGACAGACAGACAGAAATAAAAAATTATTCGTTATATTGGTACATACATTGAATTAAATGTGGGTTTTTCTACCCTGAGGTATTCTACCCAAAAATTGTTTTAGTTTTACAACATATTAATATTTGTACAATATTTTATAAATTATTATACAAGGACAAAAAAAAGGAGACAATTTTTGTCTCCCGAAAAAAAAATCCTATTGCCAGTGGTGTATTGCTTATGTATTTACTGCGGGCTCGATCAGGTAGTTAGGCATGGCATAATTCCCATACCATAACATTTCTGATGTGTATTGGCCTAACGCGCGGATGGTACTGTTATCGTGATCCCTACACTTTCGGTAAAAATATCCAGTGAGCTTTTTTATGTATTCTAGTATAGTCGGTATGTCCGTCTGTTCATGTAAATATTTCGTTGGGTAGTAGTGTCTCGTCATTGGGTTCCTTGATTTGCCTAGTACAAGTCGCAGTGCTTTGTTCTGTGCTATTTGTAGTCTCCGTCTGTTGGTCTTGGTTGTCGCGTTCCATGCCAGAGCGGCGTATGTCAGTAATGGTCTTATGAGTGTCAAGTAAAGTGTCCGCTTCTTTTTCACGCTTAGCGGGCTGTTGTGGTTCAAAAGAGGTCTCAGTAGATTCATCATTCCGTAAGCCTGTCCAATTTTTGTATTCGTATGTTTTGTGAAGCTGAGTCTATAGTCCAAGGTTACGCCAAGGTATTTGACTTCCTTGGACCACTCAACTTCATGGCCCATTACCTTTAGTTTCGTCAAGTCAGTAAGTGTGATGGACCAACGGCTTTTTGTAAAGAAAATTGCTTCTGTTTTAGAAGGATTAATTTTAATTTGCCATTTTTTCCGTGTAATCAGTCAGGGCGTCTATATGTCTTTGTATTTTTGTAGTCAGTAGCGTTGGTGATCGTGATGATCTGTAAATGGCAGTGTCGTCAGCAAATGTCAGCAGTGTTGTGTCGGCGTCAGTGGGCATGTCGTGGATGTAGACGTTAAACAAGGACGGTCCCAGGATCGAGCCCTGCGACACTCCCGCTGTCACTTGTTTAATCGTCGAGGGTGTGTTGTCTACTTGTACTGTAAAATTACGGTCTGTGAGGTAAGAATAAAGTAGTTTTGTGATGTATGGTGGAAAGTTAAGCGTTATGAATTTATGTATTAGTCCGTCCATCCAGATGGTGTCGAAGGCCTTCTCGAAATCGAGCAGCACCAATCCGGTATGGTTTCGTCTATTGAAGTTGAGTACAGTGTTTTGACGTAGAGTGCTGTTCCTTGAAGCCGTACTGTGTGTCTGGTATAATCCTCTAAATATAATCTATAAATCTGGTATTTAATCTATTATATTATAAATCTGGTATAATATTCAGTATAATATTTTGTAGTCCGTCCGGTCCGGGTGCTTTCCTGTTCGGTAGTTTTCTGATCGTAGATTTTATTTCAGAAACTGTGGCAGGTTCTATTCGTAAGTCTTTGTCGCTAAATTGTTCAGTAAAATTTTGAATAGAATTGCGTACGTCTCGTCTTAAGTCTGCGTTGGACATGTTGGCGTTTTGTTTGTGTATGTTTTCAAAGTTTGTGGCCAAAATTTCTGCTTTGTCTGCTGGTGTCGTGGCGTAGTTGTTGTCAGATAGTTTGAGTGGAGGGATAGGTGTTGTTTTCCTGGTCAGACTTTTGGCTGTTTGCCAAACTTTGTTCGGGTCAGTGTTGATGCTTTCTAGTCTTTTAGTCCAAGTGTCGTTCCGGTGCTCACGTATCTTATTAAAGATAATTTTTGTCAGTCTGTTCACGTGTTTCTTTAGTAGCCTGTCACCAGTACGTTGCCACAGTTTTTCTATATTGTTCTTGAATTTAATTTTTACTAATATTTGTTGAGGTAGCGTGTCAAATGTGGATGTAATTGCGTGTCGCAGCGGTATTGTGTGTTGGATGGTGTCCGTGATCGTCCGTGTCAGATGTGTCACAGCCTCCTCTATGTCTGTACTGGTCTCTATGGGTATCGTTTGTCGAATATTGTCTGTAATAATTTCTCTAAAAAGTGGCCAGTTGGCTCTGGAATAATCCAAAATGTTGCGTTCTGGAGTATTGTCGACGTCGAGTCTGTCAGAGATAGTCATAAAAACAGGGTTATGGTCAGAATTGAAAAGTGTTCTAGTTATGGGTTCGGATGTTATGTGAAGGTTTTTTGTCAAGGCCAGATCGATCGTGCTGTGATGGTGTGTCTGTACGGTGGCGTATCTGGTCGGCGTGTCAGGATAGTGTAGTTGTGCGTCCGTGGTGTTGTGTTCCGTCAGATATTCGTAGAGTCGGATTCCGTTCGCGTTGTTGTAGTTGCAGTTCCATGATGTATGTTGCGCGTTGAAGTCTCCTGCCATTAAGACGTGTGTGTTTGAGTCAAGTAGATTTTGTAGGTCCGTCAGTTGCAGTCCGCTTGCCGGGATGTAAATCGATATTATAGTCACTTTTTGACCCCTTTTGTATACATTAATAGTTGTTATTTCAGAACCGCCCGCTGTCAGGTTTGGCACTTGCTCGTGTCTGATATTAGACTTGATCAATATCGCAGTGCCTCCCCATACGCGTGAGTTTGTCGGTCTGTCGTTCCTGTATACTTTGTAGTTGTTGACGTAAAGTCTGTCCGTAGGTTTCAGGTGTGTCTCGTTAATTAGTACAATGTCCAAGTCATATTTTGTTATAGTCTGTTTCAGTTCGTTTACGTTGTTTTTGAGTCCGTTGGAGTTGATGTACATTATGTGTATGTTGCGCGTGTGATTTATGGGCATGTCATTAAAAAGTTAAGTATGGTTGTGTATTTATCATTGTAAGTCATATTGGTGTTCAATGTCTTTGTCAGTTTATAAAGCTCACTGAAAATTTGTCTTACCTCGGGATCCGCGAATAACTTCCTGATCTCACCTATAACAGTAAAAAGTCCCTCTAGTGTACTCAGGTCTGGATCGGACTGGCTGGTGGTAGGCCGGATTCGTGAGGATACTGGCCGGATCGGTTCTGGTGCTGGCTGGATCTTCGGCGATGGATACTGGGAGGCCGGCGGTGTTCGTGGTGATGATGGTACCGGGAGTTCAGGAAACGCAGATCTGTTGTTATGGCCATCGTTGGTGGGTTTTAAAGCTTTTAATCCAACATGTACTTAAATGTATAGAAAAAAACACATTACTCACTAATAAAATACTTGTATACATGTCGACTAAGTTTGTAACACGATCAATAATATTTCCTATTGCATTGCTAGAAATGTTACTATTTTCTCTGATGTTAATGATATACTGTGCTGCATAAATCTCAAGACTCTCTTTCTCATCTTCAATAATAACTTCATCTCCATCTAGATTCGTATTATGATTTATTGAAAAAAAGTAATGGTTTGGATTCTTATAATATTTTAAATCAATCAATAACGAAAAATAATACCTTCAATATCCGTAATATCATCCAAAACATCATTATCCACTTTCATTGGTTCATGATTGTTATGTTCATTTTCAGTACTATTAAATTCATTTAAATCTTCAACATTCAATTTGTGCTTTCTAAATACATGTTGACGAAATGATTTCCACTTTGTATAAGTTGATCCACATCCTCGCTTAGTACATTGAATTTTGAATTTTGGATCGTTTTTATGATGACGAACGATATGTGTCATTAACTGATTATGGGAAGCACCCAAATAATAACACATAGAGCACGTGAATATAAATTGATTCGACGACTCATTTTAATTCATATTTAATTTTGTTACTAAATAAGTATTATGATATTATAAATTTACAAGTATATTTAATTATTTGAAACAAATTGTTATATATAAATACAGTAAGCACCGATACGCGACAGCGATATGTAGACAAAATGCGTAATGCGTCTCGTTTTTTCTGTATTGTCTACTCTCTTTAACAAAATAAGGTGTTCTGTAATAACATGATCGTACGTGTTTTTAATAATAATATGAATTCATTGTTCAATGTTGATTAAAGTCCAAGATCTTCGCATGAACGCGGAAGCACGCCATTCCTAGAAATGTCACGTCCAATACAATATATAATGAGTCAAAATTAGTTGTATAAACTAGTGATGTCTTAGCCAAGAGTCTAGCCAGTGATGTCTTAGCCAAGAGTCTAGCCAGTGATGTCTTAGACAAGAGTCTAGCCAAGTGATAATGTCTTAAGAGTAGTCTTAGATATCATAAGTGGAGATTATGTCTGTGAATTAAAAGAAACAAATACAGTGTTTAATACTATGAGTGGATTTTTCTATTGGAAACCAGAAGTTTATCTCTTCCAGCGAATACCTTACTGAAAGGACCCATTATTCTGAAGAGAGCTATTATCAAACCAGTCAATCAAACATTATTCCTACTGCTCGACCCTAGGCACCAGGAAAGGGTTGGACGGACATTATTACCATATCGTATAAAGAATCTACTACAGTAACCACTAACCAGGATTGTGGATCTATCAACCATCGGACCTCCAACCCATACCTAAACCCAACTACCAACAACATTATATCATTTCAGAAGATAAACCAGAGCGCTATAGTAGCGACATTCTGGCCGTGCAAACTGCTAGCATATACTGTATATGTTTGCAATTGCAATCACGTGATATCTCAAAGTGTACTTTTTTGAGCCGGCATTTTCGTTTCGTGAAATATTTTGATATCTGTTGTGATAATCCGAACTAACTGCGTATAAAATGGAGAAGAAAGTTTATTGTGTGATAAAAAAGAGATGCAAATGTGTTAAATTTACAGTAAACGAGCAAGTATCTGACGTTGATATGATTCGACGTTGTCTGGATGAAGCGTGCAAAACAGACCCCATATTGCATAGAATGATGGTGAATAAACAGGTAGTTCTGCAAAAGAAAGATATTGATCGTGACAATCAATTGTGTGACATTGAAGAATATGAGATTGCGGAGAATAAAAGTGATGTTCACGTCGCCTTAATTTCCTTTGATGAACCTATTGCTCCAAACTACATGCCTTCATATCCATCGAGCAATAACGACGGCCATGACATTTTTGAAGAAACTGTAGATTTGACGAAAGCAGATGTTATTTTTATGAATAACACAAACAGAGCTGCAATTGTTGAAAAGGTTCGTGTATTTTTAGTACGTAAAAAAATATCAAACGTTAATAATTTTTTTGTTAGAATTAATTATCAGCTCAGGAAGTAAGAGATTTACAGGAATCAGGACCAAGCACTGCTAACGAACCTGCGTTCACTGAAAGAATGTCATTGGCTAGTCGAAGAAATTCTATCAATTCATTCGTATCATTACCTTCGCTAACAATAGATTTGAGAAAAACAATTGAAGAAGATGGAATCACTCCACGAAATAGAAATTTTTTTATAGCACATTGGGGTTCATACCTTTGGCATGTAACAAATGGATGTCCGAAACCGATTGATTATTACAATATTAGCATTAAAATAATAGAAACTTTCCCCGTCTTACAATTTGGTGATAACAAATGCGTAAGTACATAAATTGTCAAATAAAATAGAATATAATAAAAATTATCGTATTTGAAATTGAACAGAATTTGGTTCGGCTCTTATTAAGCACATTGGTTAGAAATCACAGACGGAATTTAAAAAATGCTGCACGAAATGAGGAGTTGAATGGAATGCGATTGCAGGAAGCGACATCACCTATGGAACATGCAAGCCTTATATTATCAGTATCGTAAGTTGCTATTTTTTACTTTAATCATGATCTGTCAATTTAGAAAATATATACAATTCTTCAATATTTATATTGTTACATTCATCATAATTATATTTATATATATATATATATATATATATATATATATATATAGATAGAATGGTTTGATAGGAATTCCAACAAAATAATAAATTTGTTTTTGGGAATTGTTATGTAAAAAACTGACTTTTTGTTCAAATTGCGATTAGAATTCTCAAATTTTATACAATATAAATTTGTATTTTTTATTATTATTTTCAGAGATGAAGAAAGCATGTCTGATAACCAAATGCTATTGAAAGAATTGGAGAAAAATTTCATAAAGGGCAAGAACATTGTACATATCAAAAATTTATTGAGAATTACCATGAATGACCGAAGGACATGGATTGAGAATGAGTCGCAAAGAATTATTAACATCATAAATAGATTTCCTCCGCTTGGGGATAGTGATATGATAATCGTTAATCTAGAATAATTGTACTATATTTTATTTTATTTCATTTCAGGTGTTATTCGAGTTCTTGAATTGATGAAATAGCAAAAGTTATGATAACATTTTCAATATTCAACAATGATTCGGAATTGTCAAAAATTCAAGCCCTCAGTAAGTTGAGCAAGTACTTACACAGTAAAAAAACTTCCCTGAAGAATGCTATACCAATCATTACAATAAAAGAGGTAATCAATGCTGTTATTATACAGATGTTGAGTAGTTCTTCAAATTTATTAACGAAGGAATGTGAAGCGCCCCGGGTTGTGATTTACACTGCAGTGGATAATATATGTCAAGCATTTATTGTAGCAGATAGAAAAATCCAAATGGAAATAGATAATCCATCAGCATCAAAAATATTAGCAGTTCTTTTCAGTACTTACTTTGTATGGAATCTTTCGATCCCGCCGCATATACAAATATTTTAAAATATTTGGAATATCAAATATTAAAAACAGCGATTAATAATAAAAATACATCGCTCTTAAAATTTGTGCACGCTGTTCAAAATCGAGATAAACTGTCTTACACGCATTCTTGTAATTATTTTCTGTGATAATAGTTATTTATATTTTCTATGTTGAATTTGCTAAATAATTACATAGAATTAACCCTTATCGGTCACTTTCTATGTGATTCCCAGCAGGTTGTAGTTAAATATACAAAATCTCTTATATGATGAAAAAACTCATGTTTATTAATATTATTTACATATATCACACTTATTTTTCAACTATTTTCCACATTTTCATTGCTATCAAAATATTAAAAATTCTATTATCTTCTTTATTTATTTTTAAGTTTAATATAATAATAAATAATAAATAGTAGTATGCCCTAAGGCAGGGTTATGATCCCTTCATTTTATATTATTTTCTTTAGCATTTTATTTCAATTATTCATTTTTTATGGATTTTGAAATGAAAGCATATTTTTGATCTATATTATACGGTGAAAATGGAAATCTCACGTGGCATGTGACTAATGTTCTGACTAATAAGCCTTATTAATATCACATATTTAACACCAAATACAATTTATCATAATTTATTATTTATTTGTAAGCAAAATTATTTGTAATAATATTGTAATTTTTGTAAAATTGTGATTTTAATATTTAATATATTAATCAATAAAATATGAATCTTTTATAATGTCTATTTATTTCAATAAAATATAGTCTTTGTGGTACTACAAAGCGTAAAATATTATAATTATTAATATTAAACATTCTTAAATAAGCAAATCGTTAACACCCTACAACGTCGTGTTCTCATGATACCACA
Source organism: Ctenocephalides felis (assembly GCF_003426905.1). Lineage (NCBI taxonomy): Eukaryota > Metazoa > Arthropoda > Insecta > Siphonaptera > Pulicidae > Ctenocephalides > Ctenocephalides felis. The sequence continues at coordinate 72,043 of NW_020539881.1, forward strand.
CCCGTCCGGGTGGTTTCATAATAACACACCCGACCGGTGTGTTAGTCAAAACACGCCCTACCGGTGTGTTAGTTAAAACACACTCGACCGGTGTGTTAGTCAAAACACGCCAAAAAGTAGATCAAAAGTGACTACATCCAAATATCACCCCTTTTCGTGCTATAGTACGCGACATACGTGTGCAGTGTGGTCAGCATAAGTTGCCTATATTCCTCGATGAAGACCAGAATATGTCGGAGCTAAGGTCGATAACAAACATTGGTGGACATATCTTCTCCTGGGTAGCCTATAGACTGCATAACAGAGCGTTGCAGTACCACCACAAATGCCTGAATTTTGGCCACACCTCTTACACCTGCGACTTAAAGTACAGGTGTATAAAATGCCTCAATGTGCACACGCCAGGCGCGTGCCAGAAACTACCACATGAAGCACCAATGTGTGTCAATTCCAAGAGCGAATACCCGGCAAATTATTCCAAATGCATCCTCTTATTAACTACAAAGAAAACAAGGAAAGTGACGTTCTCAAGAGAACACAAGCGTATAGGCCAGTACCACCAGTATTGGCTTAGCAACACCAGTGCCGCTGAAGAGGAGCTTTTCGTCAGCTTTAAATACCACCAGCATTGGCCCAAATTCCAAACCAGTGTATCCTCAACTCCCGATCCAGATTTTAATACACCAATTGCTGCTATGGGTGATCCTCAAAGAAAACATTCCTATTCGACAGCTGCCACTCATTAAGTGAACTTAAATATACTTGCTGCGATATGAAGTACACATAAAACTAGTGGTATTCTTACCCGCTGATGGAGGGCCCGACGGAAATCCGGGAAATCCTAAATTTATTGATCATGCCATAAACTACTTTGTTAAGTATGATCTTGATGCAATATTCGTCGTAACAAATAACTTGGCAGAAGCGCATTCAACCGCGAGAAGAATGACGCCTTTAAGCCGCGAATTATCTGGACTCGTACTTCCCCATGTTCATTACGGAATTGATAATGGTCTGAAAGTAAGCACCCATTTGAAAGTGTCCTTCAAAATTTTTAGGTCAGTATAGTATTTTATATTTTAATAAATTCAGTGCACATAATAATAGATTCGCCAGAATTCCCAGGCGGGAGCCCCGGAAAATGTCGCAAGACATGGACGTCTTGACGAGTACAGTTTTGAAAAACAAGTACCAGGCGTACCAGCGGGATGGATACGGATCGGGAGATTGATGAATACCGGGTTGTAAAACGCAAGAAGCGGTTACGACAAAATAATGTAGAAAATTCGATCGAGAAACAGAATGCTATTGATACTAAGAAAACATCTATGTCTAGAACGGAGCAGTTAGCAGCCAAGAATACCACCGTACCAGAGCCAAGAATACCTTCGATCATCGTCAAAGGCCAGCTTCATTTGAAAGTAATAAAATATATTAAAGATACCTCAAAAATAGTTTTTAGAATACAATACCTGAAGCCACAGTTACATAAAATTTTTGCCGATACTCTAGAAGAACACGAAAAATTGAAGAACATATTGAGGGATTGTGATTTTCAGTTTTACACTTATACAATGCAGCAAGATATTCCAGAGAAAATGACGATAGCTGGCCTGAATCCTGACATAACTGAGACGGTGGTTTTCGAAGAGCTGAAAGCCAAACGCATTAAAGTGAAGCAGGTGATGCAAATCAAGAAGAAGGAGTCAGATGGCAGTCAACGCAAACTTCCAATATATATTGTCTATAAACTAAAAGAAATGAATAATATAGAAGGACACATCTTTAAATGGAAAAATTACAGGCCACTCAATAAGACAATACAGTGCCACAAGTGCCTCAAACTATGGCCATACTTCGTACACGTGCGACATGCGCTATAATAGATGTATAAAATGCACAAACGTGCACCCACCGGGAGTGTGCACGAAACCACCAACCGAAGAACCGAAGTGCGTGAACTGTCAAGACAACCACCCGGCTAACTACTCTAAATGCCCAGCTCTAATCAATTATAGAGCTAAAAAAGATAAAGATGCGGAAAAGAGACATCAAGCATACAGGCCTGCGCCAACACCTGCCCCGCTGACTTGGAGCTTATCGTCAGCTTTACAACACACCAACGATGGCCATAATAACAGATCTGCGTTTCCCGGTACATCATCACTACGTATACCGCCGGCATCCCAGTATGCATCGTCAAAGACCCACCAATACTAGAACCGCGATTGGCAGCATTCTCACGAATCCGGTCTAC
>NW_020539881.1:75299-97446 GCF_003426905.1 Ctenocephalides felis
TTCCACTTACAGCTAGTTTAATTAATGTGATTAATTCAAGTAATGTAACTGTTCGCACACATACGTACTTCAAAAAAAGAATTTGACATAATTTTTTTTTGCATGTTTTTGCAAAGGCGGAAATTTCTCAGGCATAAGATTTATAATAATTTTTGATATTAACTGTCTTTTTTTAATCTGTATCATTTTTCACAATGAAAGAAAATAAATTGTTGGGATGCCTCCATTGAGTAACTAACTATTCGTGAAGAGTGGCAGACAGTGATTATTTGATCAGGTGAGCAGGCCAATTTCTTTTAAGCCTTTGGCTTATATTCTCATTTAATTTTTTAAAATAGATGACAGCACATGTACACTATTTAAATTAACCCCTGGTATTACTTCTAAATTTTTACGTATCGTATACAGCCCAAAAAACCTGAATACTTTTTAATATTGAAAATAAGAACAAATCATACGAAATACAAAATATATTACATATGTTTAAAGAACAATTAAAATTATGTTTATATTAACAATTATAATTGCAGTTATGGAATGTTTGAAAATATAATGATTATTTACATAATTATAAGTATTATAATTTCATAATTATGAATAAATAATATGTCAAAAACTAAAGATCTAAGGGGAGAAAACCACAGAAGTATTTAACTTATATAAGCAAAAAAACTGACTAATATTAATTACTTAATGACTAATAAAACTTAAAAACAAAGAACAAACTAAAAGCACAGGAGCACACGATGAAGTGAAAAATTTAGAAGGAATGACAAATAATGCAAAAATTTAAAAGGATAAAAAACAGATAATTTGTTAAAAAGTACAAATACTTCATAAACAAAAAAGTCCTAAAAGCATAGAATATATATATATATATATATATATATATATATATATATAACATCCTGAAGACTCATTAAACACAATTATTGGGTAATGATGAAAATTTAAAAGTTGTTTTTTATTTATCTGTAATATATAGCATTTTTTTATGATATGTAGGTTGTTTCACTTACTATCTTCAACATATTATATATGAAGGAAACAAGAAAAATCAACTGAACTTACTTGTTAAAATGGATTATTTTAAAGATAATTTAGGGTTGTACAAGGTTAGCATATTGAACTCCATTCAATTTGGTAATAAGAAAATAAGCTGGGCTTGAGTGCAATTTGGTCAATGATGAAATTGCAAACAAGTGGTTCACCTGTAGTTTCAGAATAAATTTTAAGTCTTTCCAAAATACTTCTATTTAATCCCGGAGTCGAATCCAATACGATAAATTTCCGAATTTTTGACGAACGAAATCGTAGGCCCTACTCGAGTAAAACTGTAGCGTCATTTCAGAAAAGGAATTTCAGGCTCATATTTTGTTCGTTTTGCTTCGAAGGTTCTGCGATTCAAGTCACCGAGTACAGCAGGCACATTGTCCTTAAAAAGATAAGGTGTAATTTAAATGAGTATTCAAAAGATGTATGAACTTTTACGTGATTTTATTTATTTGCTTAACTTCACACATACTTGTTCCTTTAGTAATAGAGAAAATTATCTGTCATAAACACATACCTTACAAATACAATATGTGTAATATAATGTCTATGGTGATAACATTTTGCTTACAGTGTTATGCTGCACAGAATCAGAATTACTAAGAAATGTCATATTCAGAGTTCACAGCATCACGTAAATTGTTGATATGCTTACTTTTGTTTTTAAGTTGTCTCTTGAGTTTATAAATGGTTTTGTTTTACACAGTAATCCATTTCTTCAAAATCTCGATGAATTTTCTTGCTGAATTCGGTGTCCTTATGTTTGAAGTACAAATGTCACCAGTGTAGCGTGTTGTTTTGCTTGGAACTGGAATCGACGCCTCCATGAAAGCTGTATCGTCCAGCGATGATTCAGGGACATCAGTATCTAAAAAACATTACATAGTTGCATGTAAAATGTATATTATAGTGATGTGCCGACTCGAAAATTTCCTGATTCGAGTGATTCGAATCAAGTTTATATATGAACAATTATAATTTAAGACAAGGAATAGTATCTCTTAAATAATTTTATAAATGAATTTATTAATTTAGTAAGCAATTAATTTCAATAAGTGCAGAGATTAATACATTTATATTATATATAATAATAAATCAGCTACAAATATAACTAATGCAATAATTTATAATTTTCTGAATAAGACTTAAGGAATAATAGTTGATTTAATTTATTTGGTTGTAACCTATTCCGTCGTTGATTATGTGCCAGCCTTCAAAAATAAGCGCTATGACGGAACGGATGTTGCCGGTATACATAAATATTTTTTCGTCATTGTATATAAAACAGGATATATGTTTTTTCTTTCCTCCCAAAACTAAACAGGATCTTGCTTTCTATTCAAATATGGCAAATTCATATATTCTTGCAATAATTTGGGAAGAGAGTTTGTTCTATTGTCTGGAACCACACGCATATCAAAATTTTACCAGATTTCATCATCTCTATTATGGTTTGACGGTACTGATAATGGTTCATTATTTTCGGCCTCTTCAATATGTTCTGCCGTAGTCATTTCTTTTGCTTCATCTAAAACCAAAGCAATTGCTTTATCCGCAGAACTCTCTAATCCAAAGACCTTTTTTTTATATCTGGGGTCAAGAATTGTTGCTTTTGCTGTAATTTCAGCATTTTCTAAATAACCAAATCCTTGACTTATATTTCTCAACAAGATTTGTTGCAAATTCTTCCAGCATTAGTTGTTGGCGTTCTTTTATTTATAGAATTTTTTACTTCTTGAATTACAGGTATAACACTGGATAAGGTGGGATAAAATTAATTCACCTGACAATGTTTTGGTTACAATTTCCAATGGCTGTAGAATCTTCACACAATTTTCTAAAATAGCCCACTCAGCAAAACTCAGGTTTGGTGGAAGAGAATCTATTAAAGCAAAGCTGCACATAGCGCAACTTTAACCTTCAATAAGTTTTCGATTAGTTTTTCTAAAATTTTTTTTGAGCAAATTTTTTTGGGCCAAAATGTTTTTGACCAAATTTTTTTTTACCAAAAATTTTTTGACCAATATTTTTTTCCGAAAATTTTTTGGGCCAAATTTTTTTTGACCAAAAATTTTTTGACCAAATTTTTTTTGCCCGAAATTTTTTTTCCGAAATTTTTTTGACCAAATTTTTTTTGACCAAAATTTTTTTGACCAAAATTTTTTTGGCCAAAATTTTTTTGACCAAATTTTTTTTCCGAAATTTTTTTTGACGAAAAATTTTTTGTCCAATTTTTTTTTAACCAATTTTTGTTTGACCAAAAATTTTTTTTCGAAAATTTTTGGGCCAAATTTTTTTAACCAAATTTTTTTTGACCAAAAATTTTTTTGACCAAAAATTTTTTGACCAAAATTTTTGGGCCAAATTTTTTTTAACCAAATTTTTTTTAACCAAAAATTTTTTCGGCCAAAAATTTTTTACCAAAAACTTTTTTTCGAAAATTGGGCCAAAATTTTTTTGACCAAATTTTTTTGACCAAATTTTTTTGACAATTACTGAAAATTTCAAGCTAGCAACGGTTACATGGAAACGGTTACCATGGCGACGGTTACATACGAAAATTGAAAATAGCAATATAGATACCATGTAATCGCTGTCATGGTAACCGTTGCTTCTTGAAATTCTCAGTAAAATTATTTTACAAAGACGGACCAAAATTTTTTTGACCAAAATTATTTTTCCGAAAATTTTTTTGACGAAAAATTTTTTTGACCGAAATTTTTTTGACCAAAAATTTTTGACCAAAAAATCTTTTGGCCAAAAATTTTTTCGAAAATATTTTGGGCCAAATTTTTTTTAACCAAACTTTGGGCCAAAATTTTTTGATCAAATTTTTTGGGCCAAAATTTTTTGACCAAATTTTTTTTGACCAAAAATTTTTTTGACCAAAATTTTTTTTGACCAAAAATTTTTTGGGCCAAATTTTTTTTGATCAAAATTTTTTGGGCCAAATTTTTTTTGACAAAAAAAATTTGGTTAAAAAAATATTGGCCCGAAAAATTTTCGAAAAAAAATTTTAGCCAAAAAAATTTCGGTCAACAAAATTTTTCGTCAAAAAAATTTTCGGAAAAATAATTTTGGTCAAAAAAATTTTGGTCCGACTTTGTAAAATAATTTTACTGAATATTTCAAGAAGCAACGGTTACCATGACAACGGTTACATGGTAACTATTATTGCTATTATTGCTATTATTTTACAATTTTCGTATGTAACCGTCGCCATGGTAACCGTATCCATGTAACCGTTGCTAGCTTGAAATTTTCAGTTTGCCCAAAATTTTTTTGACAATAATTACTGAAACTTTCATGCTAGCAACGGTTACATGGAAACGGTTACCATGGCGACGGTTACATACGAAAATTGTATAATAATAGCAATTACAATAGTAGTTACCATGTAACCGTTGTCATGGTAACCAAAATTATTTTTCCGAAAAATTCTTTACCAAAATTTTTGGTCAAAAAAAATTTGGTTAAAAAAATTTTGGCCCAAAAAATTTTTGGTCAAAAAAAATTTGGCCCAAAAAATTTTGGTCAAAAAAATTTTGGTCAGAAAAATTTTTGGTCAAAAAAAATTGACCATTCTGGTCAAAAAAAATTTGGTAAAAAAATTTTCGAAAAAATAATTTTGGTCAAAAAAATTTTGATCAAAAAAATTTTGGTCAAAAAAATTTTCGGAAAAAAAATTTTGGTCAAAAAAATATTGGTCAAAAAAATTTTTGGTCAAAAAAATTTTGGTCAAAAAAAATTTGGTCAAAAAAATGTTGGCCAAAAAAATTTTTGGTCAAAAAAAATTTAATCAAAAAAAATTTGGTCAAAAAACTATTGGCCAAAAAATTTTAGTCAAAAAAATTTTGTTAAAAAAATTTTGGCCCAAAAAATTTTCGGAAAAAAATTTTAGTCAAAAAAAATTTTTGGTCAAAAAATTTTGGTCAAAAAAATTTTGGCCCAAAAAATTTTCGGAAAAAAAATTTTGGCCAAAATAATTTTCTGAAAAAAAAATTTTGGTCAAAAAAAATGTTCGGAATAAAAAATTTGGTCAAAAAAAAATTTAGTCAAAAAAATATTGGTCAAAAAAATTTCGACAAAAAAATATACTAACTAATTAATTTTAATACCTTGAAGTGTAACTAGTATACAAAGGTGCTAGCTAAAGTATACGGCTGCTCTTGGCAGTTAAACGTTTATCGCCCAACTGGGACCCCTCACCGCGATAAGGTGTCAGCCACGAGGAGGAGGATTCACTCTGAGATCGACAAAGACTTTTCCGGTTTGCCAAAGTACGACATATGCCACGATCGCCCATTTCACGCTGCGATCGCTAGTCGACTCTGGACCCGGTCTTCCAAAGTCGACGAACGCGAACGCTTCTCATTCGCTCACACGTACTCTAGCACACCATGCAACACACAACACATAAAACTGAAAGCCATCTGCTCACAAAAAAATCACAATCTTGAAATATATATTTAATTTACATACTTTAAATTATTAGATACTCTTATTTGTGTTGTCCAGAATGTAGTTTGGCATTGGATATTTGCCGTACCATATGATGTCAGGCGTCTACTGTCCGAGGGTTGTAATATTATTATTGGTATGGTCTTTGCATTTTTCGTAGAAGTTTTCCGTCATTTTCTTAATGTGATTAATCACAGTCGGTATGTCCGCTTGTTCGTGTAAGAGCTTTGTTGAGTAGTAGTGTCCGGTAGTTGGGTCACGTATCAGGCTCAGTATTAGTCTCAGTGATTTGTTTTGTAAAATTTTGTAGTTTTTTAATGTTTGTCCTCGATGTCATGTTCCATATTGGGGCAGCATACATCAGACATGGCCTGATCAACGTTAGATATATTCTTCTTTTATTACGTGTATTTAATACACTCTTTGTGTTCAATAGCGGTCTTAATAGATTTAGAAGCCCATATGTTTGCGCTAATTTCTTTTTTATATGTTTATTGAAGTTAAGTTTCCTATCAAGTGTTATTCCTAAGTATTTAACTTCGTCTGTCCATTTAACTTTTTGTCCTGAAATTTTTATTTCCACAGGCTTTTCTTCCAACTTATTTCCTTCCCAAAAAATTATTGCTTCCGTTTTTATGGGATTTACTTTTATGTGCCATTTTTCTGCATATTTTGCTATATTATCTATGTGATTTTGTAGCTTGTTAGCTATCATCGCTACTGATTTTAATGATGTGAACACAGCAGTATCGTCCGCAAATGTTAATGTATTTGTTTTGCCTTCAGTAGGGATATCATATATATATATATATATATATATATATATATATATATATATATATATATATATATATGATAAATATATGTGTTAAATAATGTTGGTCCTAGTAAGGATCCCTGAGGCACTCCAGCGACTATACGTTTAGGATTTGAAAGTTTATTATTTACCTGAACCTGAAATGTACGATCTTTAAGATATGAAATGATGACTTTTGTTATGTAATGTGGAAATTGTAAATTTATTAATTTATACAACAGTCCATCTGTCCAAATTGTATCGAAAACTTTTCCAAAATCTATTAGTACAAGACCAGTGCGTGTCTTTTTGTTAAAATTTAGTATAGTATTTTCAACTAGCTGTGCTAGTGGATGGAGAACTGAATGCCCATGTTTGAAACCATATTGCGTTTCTGGTATGATATTATTAAGACTTAAAAATTTATTAAATCGAATAAGCAGTAATTTTTCAACTACTTTGCTTATTGTATTTAATAGACTTATAGGTCTGTAGCTTTGTGATAGATTTGGTTGTTTTCCTGGCTTTAATATTGGTACCACATTAGAACATTTCCATGGCACAGGAAAGTATCCATTTTTTTAAATTTTATTTGTTATTCGTGTAAGTAGAAGAATAGCTTTAATAGGTAACTGTTTAATTGCTAAGTTCTGTATACCATCTGGTCGTGGAGCTTTTTTATTAGACAGTTTCTTAATAATATTTATAACTTCCGCAACAGTTACTATCTCTATTTTGTGATTTTTGTTATAAGTATTGTTTATATATTGCCTTACACTGGAACTAACAGTCTGTTCAAAAGCATTTTAGTGATAGAAAGATTGTACTGATGTGCTAATTCAAAGTTAGATGCTAAAATTCCGGCCTTTTGTTCGGGTGTTGTTGCAAAGTTATTAGAATTTGTATGTAAATATGGTATCGGAGCAAAAGTTTGCGTCAGTCTTTTTGCAGTGTACCAAATTTTATTTGGATAATAGTTAATATTTGTCAGTTTATCAGCCCATATTTTATTACGATAAATCCTACTGTCCTCAGTAATTATTCTAGTAAGCCTGTTTAAATGTTCTTTGAGGAACGTGGCACCTGATTTTTGCCACAACTTTTTAATTTGATTTTTTAATTCAATTTTAGATATAATTTCCAAAGGTAAACTAATTGTTTGAGTTGAAGTAGACTTTCGCAATGGAATGGTTTTACTTATGGCATCAGTAATAGTAGTTGTTAGGTGTTCTACAGCTTGATCTATACTATCATTGTTGTCGATTTGTCTGTTGTGACATATATTATCATTTATTATTTTCTTATAGAGCAGCCAATTGGCTTTATTATAATCTAAAACATTCTTGTAGAATTGAGGATTGTCGTCAAGTGGGTTAGAGATACTTATAAAGACTGGATTATGATCTGAGTTAAATAAAGATTTGGTTATAGGTTCAGAAAGAATAGATAGGTTTTTTGTAAGGGCTAAATCTATTGTACTATGGTCTTGATTTGGTATCGCAGAAAATCTAGTTGGAGTCTGAGGAAAATGTAGTTGAATGGTATTATGGTTTTTGTTTAAGTACTTAAATAGTTTGAGTCCATTTGTGTTATTATATTTACAATTTCACATTATGTGTTGCGCATTAAAATCACCAGCTACAATTACTCTTGGATTTAAGTTAAATATTTTATGTAAGTCTGCATGCAATAGTTTTGCAGAAGAAACATATATGGAGACAATAGTTATTTTACGTCCTCTATTGAACACATTTATAGCAGTAATTTCAGAGTGTTTTACAGATAGTAATGGTAGTTCTTCATGTCTGATGCAAGCTTTTATAAATATTGCTGTACCACCCCATCCTGTCATGTTTCTGTCATTCCGGTATATTCTGCAGTTGTTCATGTATAATTTGTCAGTGGGTTTTAAGTGAGTCTCATTTATTAATACGATGCCTAAGTCCATTGTAACGATCGTTTGTCTGATTTCATCAATGTTATTTTTTATTCCATTTGAATTAAAAATATTATTTTTATTCCATACTTGTCAATTATGGGCATTTAGTAAGAAAGTTTAAAATTGCAGTATATTTTTCATTGTATGTCATGTTAGTATTTATAGTCTTTGTAAGTTCATAAAGTTCTCTGAAAATTTTTATTACCTCAGGATCTGAAAAAAGCAACTTGATTTGACTTATTGCAGCAAAAATGCCCTCGGTGGAGTTAAAATCAGGATCTTGATTCGATAAAATTGATGGTGTACTTCTTTGTTCAGGAATAGCTTGGAATTTTGGTAGTTCCGTCTGGACAGTGTGTCTGGCATCTCTCGGCTTCAGCGTTTCAGAATAGCTTTTTGTCATAGGTTTAGGTTCAATGGCTGCATGAATCTGTTGTTTTTTAGCCTTGTAATTCAGTGAGGATGTACACTTTGAATAGTTTGCTGGGTGATAGTCTTTACAGTTAACGCACTGGGGCTTTTCTTCTGATGACTTTTGGCAGCAGCCAGGAGAATGTGCTTTTGTGCATTTAATGCATCTATATTTCATATCACACGAGTAAGACGTATGTCCAAAACTTAAACATTTATGACATTGAAGGATTTTGAAATTTGGCTTATACATTTTCCATTTCTTTTACTTTTACCTTTGACATGTCCTGCGATTTGTCAAGCAAAATTATATAAATTGGTAGGTTATGTTTTTGTCCATCAGAATAGGTTTTCTTTAATTGTATGACCTTTTGCACAAGAATACGTCGTACACTCAGTAATTCAAACACCTCTAATTCAGTAATTGCTGGATGTAAGCCTGTTAGTGTGATTTTCTTTGTTGTTTCTCCAGTGGAATACATTTAAAACTGGTAACTGCAATCTCTTAAAGTACTCTTTATCTTGTTATGATCTACTAGTGTCTTAGTATATATTTTATGGGTACGCGTTTTATATATTGTATAGTAAAATTCACTTTCGTAACGTCTCTGATGTAGTTTATAGCCCTGAGGTCTAAGTTATGTTTTACTATTATTTGTGGTACCTTTTCTGCTATAGGTTTCGTGTCATTATTCCCCTGTATGACTTCCATTGTTTCCTGTTTTGGGCCACGCTTTTTTGACTTAACTCTTGTGAATTCTTCAATTGACTTAACTCTTGTGAATTCTTCTGAAGTTCAAGATCAGTATCCATATCACTTCGGTCAGTAAGTGACTACTGGAACCTGTTTTATTTTTTATTCTTTCTACTGCGTACCATTGTTGGTTTATTATTTGACAGACAGACAGACAGAAATAAAAAATTATTCGTTATATTGGTACATACATTGAATTAAATGTGGGTTTTTCTACCCTGAGGTATTCTACCCAAAAATTGTTTTAGTTTTACAACATATTAATATTTGTACAATATTTTATATATTATTATACAAGGACAAAAAAAGGAGACAATTTTTGTCTCCCGAAAAAAAAAATCCTATTGCCAGTGGTGTATTGCTTATGTATTTACTGCGGGCTCGATCAGGTAGTTAGGCATGGCATAATTCCCATACCATATCATTTCTGATGTGTATTGGCCTAACGCGCGGATGGTACTGTTATCGTGATCCCTACACTTTCGGTAAAAATATCCAGTGAGCTTTTTTATGTATTCTAGTATAGTCGGTATGTCCGTCTGTTCATGTAAATATTTCGTTGGGTAGTAGTGTCTCGTCATTGGGTTCCTTGATTTGCCTAGTACAAGTCGCAGTGCTTTGTTCTGTGCTATTTGTAGTCTCCGTCTGTTGGTCTTGGTTGTCGCGTTCCATGCCAGAGCGGCGTATGTCAGTAATGGTCTTATGAGTGTCAAGTAAAGTGTCCGCTTCTTTTTCACGCTTAGCGGGCTGTTGTGGTTCAAAAGAGGTCTCAGTAGATTCATCATTCCGTAAGCCTGTCCAATTTTTGTATTCGTATGTTTTGTGAAGCTGAGTCTATAGTCCAAGGTTACGCCAAGGTATTTGACTTCCTTGGACCACTCAACTTCATGGCCCATTACCTTTAGTTTCGTCAAGTCAGTAAGTGTAATGAACCAACGGCTTTTTGTAAAGAAAATTGCTTCTGTTTTAGAAGGATTAATTTTAATTTGCCATTTTTTCCGTGTAATCAGTCAGGGCGTCTATATGTCTTTGTATTTTTGTAGTCAGTAGCGTTGGTGATCATAGATAAACAAGTATAATAGATCGCTATGTCTGGCGGTTTGACGTTACCTCGATTAAAATACAAATTTTTAAAAATAGATGGCAGCACATGTATAATATTTAAATTAACCCCTGGTTTTACTTCTTAATTTGTACGTATCGTATAGAGCCCCAAAAACTTGAATAATTTTTAATATTGGAAATAAGAACAAATCATACGAAATACAAAATATATATTTTCAAAGATATTACATATGTTTAAAGAACAATTAAAATTATGTTTATATTAACAATTATAATTACAGTTATGAAATGTTTGAAAATATAATAATTATTATACATAATTATAAAAGTATTATAATTTCACAATTATGCTTAAATAATATTTCAAAAACTAAATATCTAAGTGAAGAAAACCACAGAAGTATTTAACTAAACTAAGCACAAATAACTGACTAATATTAATTACCTAATGACTAATATTAATATATTAAAATCTTAAAAGCTAAGAAGAAACTACAAGCAAAGGAGCACGCGATAAAATTACAAATTTAGAAGGAATGACAAATAATACAAAAATTTAAAAGGTTAAGAAAAAAACAAATAATTTGTTAAAAAGTACAAATACTTCACAAACAAAAAAGTCCTAAAAACATAAAATATATATATTGATATCAAAATTGAGAGAAATCCAAATTCCTAGGATTAAAACTCATTTACGAGACATTGTTCTTCATTAATTCTGCATGTAATAGTTATTTTGCTATCTATTGAATTAATAGTAAAGTTGCATTTAACGAAACCTTTCAATAGTTTCTGTACGAGTGTTTTATAACATTACATTTAGCCATGTTTCATCATGAAAACATTATCATTGAAATTGCCATAAAAGATCAACAAAGTGTTCACAATGAACAGAATAATGTTTTATGCACATACAATTGTTTATGAATCAAAAGATAAAAGCAATATTTTTGATTCCCAAGGTCGGTAACAAATATATTTTGAATTTAAACATTATATTGGAATGTTACACAAGTTTTATTTGAAGAATATTATAACACTAATCTTCAATCAAAATACATTAAAATATTATGTATGGTATAGACTCTCTTTATAAGTGTTTACATTTGCTAATGTAATAGATAATCTTATTAAATATAACAATGAACTTACGTTGATGAACATTTAAACCATACTAGCTGAATAACTGCTTTGCAACATCAACAATATGAAATTCAATCCAATCATATAACAATTCCGAAGATAATGGTATTTCATCAAACATCAAAACACAGTATCTGCTACTAATACTTTTTAAGAGAAATAGCTGAACCTAATGTTTTAAATAGACACTCATAAATTCTGCTATATCTCAGCTTTGTATCTCTGAATGCAACTTTCTCAATGTTTGAGGACATGGCAAAATAAATATTTGTCTCCAAAAATAGTAGACCTTTGGAGACTTTTTGTATGACTTATTCCTTAAATTATTGCATTGTTTATGAATCCTTCTTGTCATTACATATTACATTCCTTGGTTGTCAAAAGTACTCCTGCGCTCTGTTCGTGCATTTTGCAGCAATTTGCAGGTACCCCCAAGACACCTATTCAATATAATAACATGTTGAAATATCTTGATTATATATAATTATTGCTGCAATTATTATTAAAAAATACCTTAGCGGAAACTTGTATTGGAATAGCTAAATATTTTAACCCGCACTTGACACTTTTTTGGGTACAATAAACACACTTTGCCGTATTAAATTTCACTTAAATGTTCACATAAACACAATTAATTAATTAGAAACAACACGAGTTGACAAAGTTAGGTTATTCGTACAGCGATCAAATACTTGACAGCCACTTGCACGAACCACGAACAATTTGTGAGTACACATGAGCCATCTGTTTTTAAAAATTGACACTACTCAAGACCAAAACAGTGCAACGCGCATTTGTTCGAAGATAACTCCCCATGTTGGTGATCGTGATGATCTGTAAATGGCAGTGTAGTCAGCAAATGTCAGCAGTGTTGTGTCGGCGTCAGTGGGCATGTCGTGGATGTAGACGTTAAACAAGGACGGTCCCAGGATCGAGCCCTGCGACACTCCCGCTGTCACTTGTTTAATCGTCGAGGGTGTGTTGTCTACTTGTACTGTAAAATTACGGTCTGTGAGGTAAGAATAAAGTAGTTTTGTGATGTATGGTGGAAAGCTAAGCGTTATGAATTTATGTATTAGTCCGTCCATCCAGATGGTGTCGAAGGCCTTCTCGAAATCGAGCAGCACCAATCCGGTATGGTTTCGTCTATTGAAGTTGAGTACAGTGTTTTGACGTAGAGTGCTGTTCCTTGAAGCCGTACTGTGTGTCTGGTATAATCCTCTAAATATAATCTATAAATCTGGTATTTAATCTATTATATTATAAATCTGGTATAATATTCAGTATAATATTTTGTAGTCCGTCCGGTCCGGGTGCTTTCCTGTTCGGTAGTTTTCTGATCGTAGATTTTATTTCAGAAACTGTGGCAGGTTCTATTCGTAAGTCTTTGTCGCTAAATTGTTCAGTAAAATTTTGAATAGAATTGCGTACGTCTCGTCTTAAGTCTGCGTTGGACATGTTGGCGTTTTGTTTGTGTATGTTTTCAAAGTTTGTGGCCAAAATTTCTGCTTTGTCTGCTGGTGTCGTGGCGTAGTTGTTGTCAGATAGTTTGAGTGGAGGGATAGGTGTTGTTTTCCTGGTCAGACTTTTGGCTGTTTGCCAAACTTTGTTCGGGTCAGTGTTGATGCTTTCTAGTCTTTTAGTCCAAGTGTCGTTCCGGTGCTCACGTATCTTATTAAAGATAATTTTTGTCAGTCTGTTCACGTGTTTCTTTAGTAGCCTGTCACCAGTACGTTGCCACAGTTTTTCTATATTGTTCTTGAATTTAATTTTTACTAATATTTGTTGAGGTAGCGTGTCAAATGTGGATGTAATTGCGTGTCGCAGCGGTATTGTGTGTTGGATGGTGTCCGTGATCGTCCGTGTCAGATGTGTCACAGCCTCCTCTATGTCTGTACTGGTCTCTATGGGTATCGTGTGTCGAATATTGTCTGTAATAATTTCTCTAAAAAGTGGCCAGTTGGCTCTGGAATAATCCAAAATGTTGCGTTCTGGAGTATTGTCGACGTCGAGTCTGTCAGAGATAGTCATAAAAACAGGGTTATGGTCAGAATTGAAAAGTGTTCTAGTTATGGGTTCGGATGTTATGTGAAGGTTTTTTGTCAAGGCCAGATCGATCGTGCTGTGATGGTGTGTCTGTACGGTGGCGTATCTGGTCGGCGTGTCAGGATAGTGTAGTTGTGCGTCCGTGGTGTTGTGTTGCGTCAGATATTCGTAGAGTCGGATTCCGTTCGCGTTGTTGTAGTTGCAGTTCCATGATGTATGTTGCGCGTTGAAGTCTCCTGCCATTAAGACGTGTGTGTTTGAGTCAAGTAGATTTTGTAGGTCCGTCAGTTGCAGTCCGCTTGCCGGGATGTAAATCGATATTATAGTCACTTTTTGACCCCTTTTGTATACATTAATAGTTGTTATTTCAGAACCGCCCGCTGTCAGGTTTGGCACTTGCTCGTGTCTGATATTAGACTTGATCAATATCGCAGTGCCTCCCCATACGCGTGAGTTTGTCGGTCTGTCGTTCCTGTATACTTTGTAGTTGTTGACGTAAAGTCTGTCCGTAGGTTTCAGGTGTGTCTCGTTAATTAGTACAATGTCCAAGTCATATTTTGTTATAGTCTGTTTCAGTTCGTTTACGTTGTTTTTGAGTCCGTTGGAGTTGATTTACATTATGTGTATGTTGCGCGTGTGATTTATGGGCATGTCGTTAAAAAGTTAAGTATGGTTGTGTATTTATCATTGTAAGTCATATTGGTGTTCAATGTCTTTGTCAGTTTATAAAGCTCACTGAAAATTTGTCTTACCTCGGGATCCGCGAATAACTTCCTGATCTCACCTATAACAGTAAAAAGTCCCTCTAGTGTACTCAGGTCTGGATCGGACTGGCTGGTGGTAGGCCGGATTCGTGAGGATACTGGCCGGATCGGTTCTGGTGCTGGCTGGATCTTCGGCGATGGATACTGGGAGGCCGGCGGTGTTCGTGGTGATGATGGTACCGGGAGTTCAGGAAACGCAGATCTGTTGTTATGGCCATCGTTGGTGGGTTTTAAAGCTTTTAATCCAACATGTACTTAAATGTATAGAAAAAAACACATTACTCACTAATAAAATACTTGTATACATGTCGACTAAGTTTGTAACACCATCAATAATATTTCCTATTGCATTGCTAGAAATGTTACTATTTTCTCTGATGTTAATGATATACTGTGCTGCATAAATCTCAAGACTCTCTTTCTCATCTTCAATAATAACTTCATCTCCATCTAGATTCGTATTATGATTTATTGAAAAAAAGTAATGGTTTGGATTCTTATAATATTTTAAATCAATCAATAACGAACAATAATACCTTCAATATCCGTAATATCATCCAAAACATCATTATCCACTTTCATTGGTTCATGATTGTTATGTTCATTTTCAGTACTATTAAATTCATTTAAATCTTCAACATTCAATTTGTGCTTTCTAAATACATGTTGACGAAATGATTTCCACTTTGTATAAGTTGATCCACATCCTCGCTTAGTACATTGAATTTTGAATTTTGGATCGTTTTTATGATGACGAACGATATGTGTCATTAACTGATTATGGGAAACACCCAAATAATAACACATAGAGCACGTGAATATAAATTGATTCGACGACTCATTTTAATTCATATTTAATTTTGTTACTAAATAAGTATTATGATATTATAAATTTACAAGTATATTTAATTATTTGAAACAAATTGTTATATATAAATACAGTGAGCACCGATACGCGACAGCGATATGTAGACAAAATGCGTAATGCGTCTCGTTTTTTCTGTATTGTCTACTCTCTTTAACAAAATAAGGTGTTCTGTAATAACATGATCGTACGTGTTTTTAATAATAATATGTTCAATGTTGATTAAAGTCCAAGATCTTCGCATGAACGCGGAAGCACGCCATTCCTAGAAATGTCACGTCCAATACAATATATAATGAGTCAAAATTAGTTGTATGAACTAGTGATGTCTTAGCCAAGAGTCTAGCCAGTGATGTCTTAGCCAAGAGTCTAGCCAGTGATGTCTTAGACAAGAGTCTAGCCAAGTGATAATGTCTTAAGAGTAGTCTTAGATATCATAAGTGGAGATTATGTCTGTGAATTAAAAGAAATAAATACAGTGTTTAATACTATGAGTGGATTTTTCTATTGGAAACCAGAAGTTTATCTCTTCCAGCGAATACCTTACTGAAAGGACCCATTATTCTGAAGAGAGCTATTATCGAACCAGTCAATCAAACATTATTCCTACTGCTCGACCCTAGGCACCAGGAAAGGGTTGGACGGACATTATTACCATATCGTATAAAGAATCTACTACAGTAACCACTAACCAGGATTGTGGATCTATCAACCATCGGACCTCCAACCCATACCTAAACCCAACTACCAACAACATTATATCATTTCAGAAGATAAACCAGAGCGCTATAGTAGCGACATTCTGGCCGTGCAAACTGCTAGCATATACTGTATATGTTTGCAATTGCAATCAGTGATATCTCAAAGTGTACTTTTTTGAGCCGGCATTTTCGTTTCGTGAAATATTTTGATATATGTTGTGATAATCCGAACTAACTGCGTATAAAATAGAGAAGAAAGTTTATTGTGTGATAAAAAAGAGATGCAAATGTGTTAAATTTACAGTAAACGAGCAAGTATCTGACGTTGATATGATTCGACGTTGTCTGGATGAAGCGTGCAAAACAGACCCCATATTGCATAGAATGATGGTGAATAAACAGGTAGTTCTGCAAAAGAAAGATATTGATCGTGACAATCAATTGTGTGACATTGAAGAATATGAGATTGCGGAGAATAAAAGTGATGTTCACGTCGCCTTAATTTCCTTTGATGAACCTATTGCTCCAAACTACATGCCTTCATATCCATCGAGCAATAACGACGGCCATGACATTTTTGAAGAAACTGTAGATTTGACGAAAGCAGATGTTATTTTTATGAATAACACAAACAGAGCTGCAATTGTTGAAAAGGTTCGTGTATTTTTAGTACGTAAAAAAATATCAAACGTTAATAATTTTTTTGTTAGAATTAATTATCAGCTCAGGAAGTAAGAGATTTACAGGAATCAGGACCAAGCACTGCTAACGAACCTGCGTTCACTGAAAGAATGTCATTGGCTAGTCGAAGAAATTCTATCAATTCATTCGTATCATTACCTTCGCTAACAATAGATTTGAGAAAAAAATTGAAGAAGATGGAATCACTCCACGAAATAGAAATTTTTTTATAGCACATTGGGGTTCATACCTTTGGCATGTAACAAATGGATGTCCGAAACCGATTGATTATTACAATATTAGCATTAAAATAATAGAAACTTTCCCCGTCTTACAATTTGGTGATAACAAATGCGTAAGTACATAAATTGTCAAATAAAATAGAATATAATAAAAATTATCGTATTTGAAATTGAACAGAATTTGGTTCGGCTCTTATTAAGCACATTGGTTAGAAATCACAGACGGAATTTAAAAAATGCTGCACGAAATGAGGAGTTGAATGGAATGCGATTGCAGGAAGCGACATCACCTATGGAACATGCAAGCCTTATATTATCAGTATCGTAAGTTGCTATTTTTACTTTAATCATGATCTGTCAATTTAGAAAATATATACAATTCTTCAATATTTATATTGTTACATTCATCATAATTATATTTATATATATATATATATATATATATATATATATATATATATATGTTTAATTTGAGTTTAATATTCGGGCGTAACATCAATAAAAATAGTATGAGTTTTTAACATCAAATTCAAGACTATTCAAATATATATATATATATATATATATATATATATATATATATAGGTTTGATAGGAATTCCAACAAAATAATAAATTTGTTTTTGGGAATTGTTATGTAAAAAACTGACTTTTTGTTCAAATTGAGATTAGAATTCTCAAATTTTATACAATATAAATTTGTATTTTTTATTATTATTTTCAGAGATGAAGAAAGCATGTCTGATAACCAAATGCTATTGAAAGAATTGGAGAAAAATTTCATAAAGGGCAAGAACATTGTACATATCAAAAATTTATTTACCATGAATGACCGAAGGACATGGATTGAGAATGAGTCGCAAAGAATTATTAACATCATAAATAGATTTCCTCCGCTTGGGGATAGTGATATGATAATCGTTAATCTAGAATAATTGTACTATATTTTATTTTATTTCATTTCAGGTGTTATTCGAGTTCTTGAATTGATGAAATAGCAAAAGTTATGATAACATTTTCAATATTCAACAATGATTCGGAATTGTCAAAAATTCAAGCCCTCAGTAAGTTGAGCAAGTACTTACACAGTAAAAAAACTTCCCTGAAGAATGCTATACCAATCATTACAATAAAAGAGGTAATCAATGCTGTTATTATACAGATGTTGAGTAGTTCTTCAAATTTATTAACGAAGGAATGTGAAGCGCCCCGGGTTGTGATTTACACTGCAGTGGATAATATATGTCAAGCATTTATTGTAGCAGATAGAAAAATCCAAATGGAAATAGATAATCCATCAGCATCAAAAATATTAGCAGTTCTTTTCAGTACTTACTTTGTATGGAATCTTTCGATCCCGCCGCATATACAAATATTTTAAAATATTTGGAATATCAAATATTAAAAACAGCGATTAATAATAAAAATACATCGCTCTTAAAATTTGTGCACGCTGTTCAAAATCGAGATAAACTGTCTTACACGCATTCTTGTAATTATTTTCTGTGATAATAGTTATTTATATTTTCTATGTTGAATTTGCTAAATAATTACATAGAATTAACCCTTATCGGTCACTTTCTATGTGATTCCCAGCAGGTTGTAGTTAAATATACAAAATCTCTTATATGATGAAAAAACTCATGTTTATTAATATTATTTACATATATCACACTTATTTTTCAACTATTTTCCACATTTTCATTGCTATCATCAATATTAAAAATTCTATTATCTTCTTTATTTATTTTTGAGTTTAATATAATAATAAATAATAAATAGTAGTATGCCCTAAGGCAGGGTTATGATCCCTTCATTTTATATTATTTTCTTTAGCATTTTATTTCAATTATTCATTTTTTATGGATTTTGAAATGAAAGCATATTTTTGATCTATATTATACGGTGAAAATGGAAATCTCACGTGGCATGTGACTAATGTTCTGACTAATAAGCCTTATTAATATCACATATTTAACACCAAATACAATTTATCATAATTTATTATTTATTTGTAAGCAAAATTATTTGTAATAATATTGTAATTTTTGTAAAATTGTGATTTTAATATTTAATATATTAATCAATAAAATATGAATCTTTTATAATGTCTATTTATTTCAATAAAATATAGTCTTTGTGGTACTACAAAGCGTAAAATATTATAATTATTAATATTAAACATTCTTAAATAAGCAAATCGTTAACACCCTACAACGTCGTGTTCTCATGATACCACACCCGTCCGGGTGGTTTCATAATAACACACCCGACCGGTGTGTTAGTCAAAACACGCCCTACAGGTGTGTTAGTTAAAACACACTCGACCGGTGTGTTAGTCAAAACACGCCAAAAAGTAGATCAAAAGTGACTACATCCAAATATCACCCCTTTTCGTGCTATAGTACGCGACATACGTGTGCAGTGTGGTCAGCATATTCCTCGATGAAGACCAGAATATGTCGGAGCTAAGGTCGATAACAAACATTGGTGGACATATCTTCTCCTGGGTAGCCTATAGACTGCATAACAGAGCGTTGCAGTACCACCACAAATGCCTGAATTTTGGCCACACCTCTTACACCTGCGACTTAAAGTACAGGTGTATAAAATGCCTCAATGTGCACACGCCAGGCGCGTGCCAGAAACTACCACATGAGGCACCAACGTGTGTCAATTCCAAGAGCGAATACCCGGCAAATTATTCCAAATGCATCGCTCTTATTAACTACAAAGAAAACAAGGAAAGTGACGTTCTCAAGAGAACACAAGCGTATAGGCCAGTACCACCAGTATTGGCTTAGCAACACCAGTGCCGCTGAAGAGGAGCTTTTCGTCAGCTTTAAATACCACCAGCATTGGCCCAAATTCCAAACCAGTGTATCCTCAACTCCCGATCCAGATTTTAATACACCAGAGGGACTTTTTGCTGCTATGGGTGATCCTCAAAGAAAACATTCCTATTCGACAGCTGCCACTCATTAAGTGAACTTAAATATACTTGCTGCGATATGAAGTACACATAAAACTAGTGGTATTCTTACCCGCTGATGGAGGGCCCGACGGAAATCCGGGAAATCCTAAATTTATTGACCATGCCATAAACTACTTTGTTAAGTATGATCTTGATGCAATATTCGTCATAACAAATAACTTGGCAGAAGCGCATTCAACCGCGAGAAGAATGACGCCTTTAAGCCGCGAATTATCTGGACTCGTACTTCCCCATGTTCATTACGGAATTGATAATGGTCTGAAAGTAAGCACCCATTTGAAAGTGTCCTTCAAAATTTTTAAGTCAGTATAGTATTTTATATTTTAATAAATTCAGTGCACATAATAATAGATTCGCCAGAATTCCCAGGCGGGAGCCCCGGAAAATGTCGCAAGACATGGACGTCTTGACGAGTACAGTTTTGAAAAACAAGTACCAGGCGTACCAGCGGGATGGATACGGATCGGGAGATTGATGAATACCGGGTTGTAAAACGCAAGAAGCGGTTACGACAAAATAATGTAGAAAATTCGATCGAGAAAACAGAATGCTATTGATACTAAGAAAACATCTATGTCTAGAACGGAGCAGTTAGCAGCCAAGAATACCACCGTACCAGAGCCAAGAATACCTTCGATCATCGTCAAAGGCCAGCTTCATTTGAAAGTAATAAAATATATTAAAGATACCTCAAAAATAGTTTTTAGAATACAATACCTGAAGCCACAGTTACATAAAATTTTTGCCGATACTCTAGAAGAACACGAAAAATTGAAGAACATATTGAGGGATTGTGATTTTCAGTTTTACACTTATACAATGCAGCAAGATATTCCAGAGAAAATGACGATAGCTGGCCTGAATCCTGACATAACTGAGACGGTGGTTTTCGAAGAGCTGAAAGCCAAACGCATTAAAGTGAAGCAGGTGATGCAAATCAAGAAGAAGGAGTCAGATGGCAGTCAACGCAAACTTCCAATATATATTGTCTATAAACTAAAAGAAATGAATAATATAGAAGGACACATCTTTAAATGGAAAAATTACAGGCCACTCAATAAGACAATACAGTGCCACAAGTGCCTCAAACTATGGCCATACTTCGTACACGTGCGACATGTGCTATAATAGATGTATAAAATGCACAAACGTGCACCCACCGGGAGTGTGCACGAAACCACCAACCGAAGAACCGAAGTGCGTGAACTGTCAAGACAACCACCCGGCTAACTACTCTAAATGCCCAGCTCTAATCAATTATAGAGCTAAAAAAGATAAAGATGCGGAAAAGAGACATCAAGCATACAGGCCTGCGCCAACACCTGCCCCGCTGACTTGGAGCTTATCGTCAGCTTTACAACACACCAACGATGGCCATAATAACAGATCTGCGTTTCCTGAACTCCCGGTACCATCATCACTACGTATACCGCCGGCATCCCAGTATGCATCGTCAAAGATCCAACCAATACTAGAACCGATCTGGCCAGCATTCTCACGAATCCGGTCTACCACCAGCCAGTCCGATCCAGACCTGAGCACACTAGAGGGACTTTTTACTGCTATGGGTGAGATCAGGAAGTTATTTGCGAATCCCGAGGTAAGACAAATTTTCAGTGAGCTTTATAAACTGACAAAGACATTGAACACAAATATGACTATAATGACAAATATACAACTATACTTAACTTCTTTACTACATGTCCATAAATCACACACGCAACATACACATAATGTACTTTAACTCCAACGGACTCAAAAACAACGTAGACGAAATGAAACAGACCATAACAAAATATGACCTGGACATTGTACTAATTAACGAGACACACCTAAAACATACGAACAGACTATACATCAACAGCTACAAAGTATACAGAAACGACAGACCGACAAACTCACGCGGGAACAAGTGCCAAACCTGACAGCGGGCGGTTCTAAAATAAGAACTATTAATGTATACAAAAGAGGTCAAAACGTGACTATAATATCGATTTACATCCCGGCAAGCGGACTGCAACTGACGGACTTACAAAACCTACTTGACTCAAATACACACTACACACGTCTTCATGGCAGGAGACTTTAACGCACAACATACATCCTGGAACTGCAACTACAACAACATGAACGGAACTCGACTATACGAATATCTGAGCGAACACAACACCACGAACGCACAACTACACTATCCTGACACGCCGACCACCGTGCAGACACACCATCACAGCA
>NW_020539881.1:98446-122583 GCF_003426905.1 Ctenocephalides felis
AAAAAAATTGTGAAAAAAATTTTGGTCAAAAAAATTTTTGGTCAAAAATATTTTGTCAAAAAAATTTTTGGGCAAAAAATTTTTGGTAAAAAAAATTTTGGTCCAAAAAATTTTAGTCAAAAAAATTTTGGGCCAAAAAATTTTGGTCAAAAAAATTTTGGTCCTAAATAGGTCAAAAAAAATGTTGTCAAAAAAATTTTGGTAAAAAAAATTTTGGTCAAAAAAATTTTGGTCTACAAAATTTTGGTCAAAAAAATTTTGGAAAAAAATATTTTTTGGGAAAAAAATTTTTTGGAAAAAAATTTGTGAAAAAAAAATTTTGGTCAAAAAAATTTTGGTCAAAAAAATTTTGTCAAAAAAAATTTTTGGAAAAAAAATTTTGGTCAACAAAATTTTGGAAAAAAAAATTTTAGTCAAAAAAATTTTTGGCCAAAACAATTTTGGAAAAAGAATTTTGGTCAAAAAATTTTTGGTCAAGAAAATTTTGGTAAAAAAATTTTGGAAAAAAAAAAATTTTGGTCAACAAAATTTTGAAAAAAAAAATTTGGAAAAAAAATTTGTGAAAAAAAATTTGGTCAAAAAAATTTTTGGGCAAAAAATTTTTTAACAAAATATTGTTGGTAAAAAAAATTTTGGTCCAAAAAATTTTAGTCAAAAAAATTTTGGCCCAAAAAATTTTGGTCAAAAAAAATTGGGTCAAAAAAAATTTGGAAAAAAAAAATTCCAAAAGACTAGTCAACATATTTTATTGAAAATAGAATTTAAAAATCGTACGAAGAAACTGTGGCAACGTACCGGTGACAATGAAATACATGACCACCGAAACAACACTTGGACCAAAAGACTCGAGAACATAAATCTGACCCACACAAAATTTGGCAAACAGCAAAAAGACTGACGCGGAAACCAGCATCTATACCTCCACTCAAATTAATTGACAACAATTACGCAACGACACCAGCAGACAAAGCGGAAATATTGGCAAAAAACTTTGAGAACACACATAAACAAAATGCCAATACGTCAAACGCAGACCTGAAACAAGACGCACACGAGACAATTCAAAACTTCACTGACCTCCACAGGGACAAAAACTTACGAATAGACCCTGCCACAGTTTCCAAAATAAAAACAATAGTTAAAAAATTACCGAACAGGAAAGCACCAGGACCGGACGGACGACAAAACATAATACTTAAACAACTGCCGACGAACGCCTACATTTTACTTACCCGCGTAATAAATAGACTAATGACAAAAGGCTGCTTTCCCGCTTCTTGGAAAACCTCCACCATATTTCCAATAGTGAAGCCAAGGAAACAGCCAGACATACCACAGAACTACAGACCGATCAACCTCCTCAACACAATGAGTAAGGTAGTCGAAAAGGTACTACTCAAAAGACTTAACAAACACATAAGACACAACAAAATTATACCTGACACACAATACGGATTCAAAGAACGACACTCCACACTACACCCACTGACAAAACTCATAGAAAATACAGTTCTCAATTTCAACAGACGCGACCATACCGGATTGGTGTTACTCGACTTTGAGAAGGCGTTTGACACCATCTGAATGGACGGACTTATACATAAACTTATCCAACTCAACTTTCCACCATACATTTCAAGAGCATTACACTCATACCTCTCAGACCGCAACTTTACCGTACAAGTAGACAGCGGACTTTCGATGGTTAAGCAAGTGACGGCGGGAGTACCGCAGGGCTCGATCCTGGGACCGTCACTGTTTAACGTCTACATTCACGACATACTCACTGACGCCGGACAAAACGTTACTGACGTTTGCTGACGACACTGCCATATACAAATCATCACGATCGCCTACGCTACTGACTACAAAAATACAGACACACATGGACAAGCTAACTGAATATACTGACAAATGGCAAATTAAGATCAATCTGAAAAAGACGGAGGAAATTCTATTTACAAAAAGCCGAAATGCCACGACTAGACTGACTGACTTGGACAAAATTAAAGTATGGCCTGGACCATAGACTCAGCTTCACAAAACATATCAACACGAAAATTGGACAGGCTTACGGGATGTTAAATCTACTGAGACCTCTCTTGAACCACAACAGCCCGCTAAGCGTGAAGAACAAGCGGGCACTTTACTTGACACTAATAAAACCGTTACTGACATACGCCGCTCCGGCATGGAACGCGACAACTAAGACTAACTTACGGAAACTACAAATATTACAAAATAAGACACTACGACTCGTACTCAACAAAATAAGGGACCCACTGACTACACATTACTACTCTTCAAAATACATACACAAACAGACTGACGTACCGACAATACTCGACTATATAAAAAAGCTCACCAAAATTTTTTATCTAAAATGCGGGGATCATCCTAATACTAACATCGCGGGCCTCGGCCAATACACTAGAGAAGTAATTTGGTATAACAATCACGCCATGCCAAACTATATACTGATCGAACCATAGCGGCAAATAATACTTGGCTCGACACAGTTTTTTAAAGTTGAAAAAACTTTTATTTTGTTTTTCTTCTTTTGTATAATTATGTATAATTATAAATATTGCTCTGTGATTTTTTTTTTGAGGAAAAGTTTTCTTTCCTCTTTATTTGCCACTCAATTTGTCAAACATCTCGCTGTAGTAACAATAAATATTTACTGTATATATTAAGATCAGATATGATGTATAAAGTACCCAAGAGTAGAAAATATATACTAAAAATAGCAATGCAAAATGTATTCTTAATTACTGTAATAAATACTTTTGTCTGTCTGTCTGCCTTTCCATGGAATTGTAAAAATAATTTGTAGTAAATAAAAAAAGAAACAATATGATTTTTTACGCAATCGATTTAAGTTGGGGCGCGCATATGTAAAACCAATGTAAACAATCAATTGATATTATTGTTAAATAATTGCAAAAACATTATTTTTTCAAATTGCTTCAAAGTTGAGTTCTTAATGAATATAATAAAAAAATAATACTGATGTGATCAACACAACTGAAGATAATTAACATAATGCAGAGGAAGTTCATAAAAATTGAGAAAATCGGCAATATTTCAATCGTAAATATCAACGAAAAAAAATTTTGCCGACAAAATCCTGAAATACGTGTCAAATGATTTTATCTATAATATCTATAAAAAATTTCAGCCAATTCTAAAATGTCAAGGTATGGTTGGTGTACGGTTTATAAAAGAATGACCCACATGTAAAAGTAACATTCATAAACTGCAAATATTACAATACAAAGTATTATGACTAATCCTAAATGAACACAGAGACCCAATTACCAAACATTACAAATCTAGTAAGTATCTCCACGAAAAAACTAATCTGCAACCATTTAAAGAGACCATTCTGAATAAGACGGCGAAATTCTTCGAAAATTGCAAACACAGCCCAAATCCAATTATAAAAAACCTAGAAAGAATTACAACTGACATGATATGGTACGGCAAATACGCCTTGCCAAAACACCTGATAGAAAAGTAGTATTTGGAAAAGATATAGTCACACCTATTAATAATAATATATTTTTAGTTAGTATTAAGCTTTAGTGTTATCTTAGTTGTATGTTGTAATTAAGCAAATAGTGTTTTTTTTTTGTTTTTGTTTTCTTTTTCTTCTTCTTTCAAATACGTGTGTAACTTGCGCGCTTAATTTTTTGTTTTATATTTTTTAACAACATGTTTCTAATTTTGATGAAAATATGTTTTATACGCGTATATTTTGTCCTCATTTCATTCATTCAAATTAATCAGGTTTATCTTCTCTATTTGGACTACTTATGTTGAACTATTTCATATTCCATGTCATTATTGAAATTTATATAAAAATGACCGTGATCATGTTATCGGATTCAGCACAAAATCTTCAAAAAATAAATAAATAGATAAAAAACTGCCACAGAAAAAATGTTAAAAGTAAAAAAAAAATCGTTTGCTTGCTCTCCTGAGCAGAGGATGGTGTGTGATAAGGAAGAGACGAATGTAGGAAACGATATTATACAAAAAAATACATCATAACAAATTTATAATTTCAAAAATATAAAATTCTGCATAAAAATATTAGGTTATATAAAGTCCTCTTTACTTATATTCTCTTCACTCTGCAAAAAAAAATTCTCAAATTTTTGAATATTGACACTCTTCAAATGGTCTCAAATTTTTAGAAAAAAAAATTGGGAAAAAAATGTTTGGGGAAAAAACATGGACATGGTCTTTAATTTTTTGGAAAAAAAATTTTTGGAGAAAAAGCAGGCTTTGATTTTTTGGAAAAAATTTTGGGAAAAAAAAAATTGGAAAAAAAAATTTTGGGGAAAAAAAGTTTGAAAAAAAAAATTTTGGAAAAAAATTTTTGAAAAAAAAAATTTGCGAACAAAAATTGGAGAAAAAAAATTTTGGACAAAAATTTAGGGGAAAAAATTGCCTTTGCACAAAAACAAGTAAATAGTGCGATGTATGCTTTGCTTAGCTGTGCTTTCCGTAGCTTACTCGAAATGCAAGAGCACCGGCGTAATCTATCCCTCTAGTTAAAAAAGTTTGGAGATTTCTCATTATCTGTTGCATATTACGATTATCGTGCCGGTAACATCGAACACAGAAACGGAGTCGAATATTTGCGAGAACGGTTTGCACAGCGGCATGCAACAAGCGTTGATGTTCCTGTAACAATATCAAGCCTGTCACTTGATTTTTCGCGGGAAGTATAATGGGACATTTTTGATTGTATGAAATATTTGCCTTCTGCTGGAGATTGAGCTCAAGTAAATGTTTATCGATTGTTACGTTCAGGACTCCGTTTTGTAGTTTATCTATCAGCGTTTTGAAGTTTTCTAATTGCGTTTTACGAACAATTTGCTTTAAAGCGAAGTTTAATTCTTCAACTTGTAGTGGTCCGACCACTCTTTGTTTGCGGGATACTTTTTTTTATTTATTTTATTTTATTTATTTATTTACATATATACATTATTTTCATATCTCAGTCAGACAGAGGTGCCTGGTATGAGAGATTATGAAAAACAGTTTTCATATAATATTTACATTTCATTTGACTATAATATCTATTTCATTAATATAATATCTATATATATAACTCTTCAGTCTTCTTTGTCTTCAACTTCCATATAGTACTTCTTTATTTTTCTTTTAAAATTTTCATTATCATTGGTCATCTTAATATAGTCTGGCAATTCGTTATATATTTTGGTAGCACTCCATATGACATTTTCTCTCAAATTCTTTTTTCTATTGCGTTCAATGTGAAAATTGTTGTGTTGTCTCGTGTAGTGTTCATGTATATCTTTATTTGTGTCTATTGTTGCACTTGTTTTAATTCGGTTAAATTTCATTTTGTGTATTAGTTTGCATTTCTCTATTTCAATTATGTTATTTAGTGAATGATTATTTGTTTCTCTCTGCAAGTATTTGGTGGGTGTTAGATGTGGTAAATTATATGCTATTTTTATGGCTTTATTCATTATTCTCTGTATGTCATTTAGGTTTGCTTTAGTTGTTTGGCTCCATGTTGTTATGCCATATAAAATTATAGGTATTATTTGCGTTTTAAGAATTAGTATTTTATTTTTTTGCCGAAAGAGTGGATCCTTTTCAATGCCCCTGTTAATGTTCCTATCTTTCTTTTTATTTTGTTTATATGGTCTGTCCATGTCAGTTTTTCATTTATTATCAGTCCTAAGTATTTTATGCTTTCCACTTCCTCTATTGCTCTATTATTTACTTCAATTTTTAGTTTAGTGTTCTCAGTATTTTTTCTATGTTTGAAATATATGTATTTTGTTTTATCTATGTTAATTGTTAGTTTATTTTCAGTTAGCCATTCGGTGTATATTTTCATGTCCGTGTTTATAATATCTTCGAGTCTTTTTTTATCCTTATCCGCATATACTATCGCTGTATCGTCTGCATATAATATGTATCTTCCCTTTAATTTTGCGTCTTTAAGGTTATTGGTGTATAATAGATACAATAAAAGTCCTAATACAGAACCTTGTGGAACTCCACAGGTTATGTTACATCCTCCACTTGTGAAATTTCCCACCTTCGTCCTTACCACTCTTTTCATGAGGAAATCTTTGATAATGCTGTAAGACAAACCCTCTACACCCAAATCTATTAGTTTATTGAGTAATATGCCATGATCTACTGTATCGAAAGCTTTTTGTAAATCAATAAAAATTGCAACTGTGTGCATATTTTCCTCAAGGTGCTGACTGATGGTATTAGTCAAATCTATTAGGGCACCTTGTGTATTTGATGAAGGGAGGAAACCATATTGATTTTTGTCAATTTTTTGAATGAGAAAATCAAGTAATCTTTTTTTTATTACTTTTTCATATATCTTGGAGAATGTGTTTGTTATTGTTATGGGTCTGTAGTTATTTGGATCTGTTTTGTTCCTGCTTTGAAAATTGGTTTTATTGTAGCCATTTTAAGACACGATGGAAATATACCACATTCTATGTATCTATTCATCAAAACAGCAAGTAGTGGAGCTATTATATTTATTATTTTTTTTAGTGATTCTTGCTGTTATCTTGTCTTCGCCAGGTGCAGCGTTATTTTTCAGATTTTCAACAATTTTTTTTATTTCTTTCTCATCTGTTAATTCAAAAATTTGGATTTTGTTTTTAGGTTTGTGTATTGATGGTTTACTACTTTACTATTATTAACGAATCTGAAAGAAAATGCAATAACACGCTGTAATTGTTAAAATTAGAAAATTTTGTAAAGATGTCATTTGATAAAAGAGTGCAAAAATAAGTATTGCAAACAAATTCCTGTTCCTCTAGACCGACAGTTTCATTAACGTTAAACATTTCTGGCCAAAGTTTATATTTGATTTCAACCGATGTGATCCACAGCACAAAAGGTCGCAATCGCGTAGCTTAACACCAGTTTATGGCCCATGAAATAAGGTCAGCAGGATTATCGGCCGATGAAACATGCGCCAAGTTACGTTTTCACAGTTTTGTATTTCGGAAACTATTTGCAACAAACGACTTCATTTTTTATGGGAAAGTATTAATCCAAGTTAAGCCCGGTGCACACGACGCCAGTATTCCTTGTAACAGAATTTCTGTCGCAAGGTGAGCAAGAATTTTTCGCCAGATTTTCACTTATTTTATGATTAATAGTAATTTCGCGCATTAGATTACTACAAATATATACTGTGATTATCACAATTCATATTTTTTAGGTCTCATATACACTAATGCTTATAAGTGTACAAACAGAGAATTGTAAGAATTGTTAACAAAAACATATATTTATCGCATCTGATTAGGATTAAGTGAAATAATAATAATTAAAAGATAATAAAATGCTTCAGTTTAATATAACAATTATTGATTTTGAAAATCAGTATCTTTATCGGATAATTAATACTGATATGAAAATATTAAAAAGGTTCGCAAATTTTAATTTTTTTTAAATTTGAGTATTTTTGCAAACTTCGAAATTTTTTAATTAAAACGATTTTAATTTTTTTTTAATTTTTTTTGAAATTTTGAAATGTTTTGATATTTCAGATAAAATTACGAAAATTTGAAAACATTCATATTTAAATTTTTTCGGAAATTTGAATATTTTAAAATTACTGAACTGTGTTTCCTAAACTAATCATTTATTCACGCCGCTATATATACACAATTACAAAATAACAACTGAACGCTTCCAAAATCGAAGTACATACGAGTAAATCAAGTACGCAATGATATTTACGTGACAAAATACAGCTTTCCTATTGGACGCTGAAGGTATCGGCCACAAAATAGTTAATCCATCGCCGATTAGGACATGCTGTATTCGCAAAATACGGCAGGAATTTTCGAGGACAGAAGTTGTTGTGAAATCAGATTCCGACGTTGCTAGGTAACGGTTTTAGAAAGAAATTTTGTTAAGGATACCGCCGTTGTGAATAGAGATCTTAAACGTGAAATCTGGCTGGCCAAATCCCAAAATATGTCGGGCAAGATCGTAAATTATGATTTATATCATGTCGTTGCTAGGTAACAAACTGTCCGACATGACATCTGGCGTCGTGTGCACCGGGCTTTAGTGCAATACTTGAATCACTCCAGAAAAATATGTCATGAACCCTATGTTTCAAAATCTTGCACATGGAATTATATAATCTAACCAATAATAGTGTAGAGCAAAGTTCAAGACGAGGTAGTGTTACATGTTTGATCGGTGCGACTCGAGATTTTGAACATACTAAATTCACAGAAGTAAATTGGTTTTCATATACTGTGCGCACATATACGAGTATGCAAGCGCCATACGCCTTTATTGAAGCATCACAAAACCCATGTAATTGCAAGTGGCAAATTTCGCTTCGTAAGAATAATGGGCGTAGAATTTGTGTCGTTTAGAATCTTGATATCGTTTGCAAATTGCGTCCAACAAAAAAGTATTGACTTATCTGTAATTAGATCGTTCCAACTCATTTTCAATTGCCACAAATCTTGCATCATTATTTTTGCAATAACCACAAAAGGAGAAATCAAACTAAGCGGGTCAAAAAATTTTGCAATTGATGATAAAATTTTTCTTTTAGTTAATTTTGTTTCAATAATTATTTCATTAGCGCGGATTTCGAATAAATCTGAAACGCGGTCCCAACAGAGTCCCAATGAGCTTACGGATGACTTATCATCCGTTATACTATCAAACATTTCGCAATGCTCGTTTGCCAATGATGTTAGTTTTAAAATTTTATCATCGTTTGCAGCTCATTTATAGAGAGTCATATTTGCGTTGGAAAACAATGCTATTAATTCGTGTCTTAATCTAGCTGACTGCTCTAAAGATTCAAAACCCGTTACGCAGCACACAATCGTTACGCAGCTCTGTACAAGCGAGTGGATAAGCCGAATCTTCATCGCTGATCAATTTGTGTAAGCAGTAAGCACCGTATTGCCAAGTATGGAGTGCAGGCAGTTCCATATGTGACAGTTGTCAATTTCAAATATTTTAGATTTTCGTTTGGATCTTTGCGCCAGAATATTTCTTGTAAATCTTGGTTTTTCTCTCTAACACAAATTTGGCGAAACATTTTAACAATATCAGCTGTAAATACAAATTTGTAACATCTAAATTTAATTAAAATTTCAAAAATACTTTGTTGTAATTTTGGACCCTGCATAAAGTACATCGTTTAGAGAATTTCCGGTTGAAGTTACAAGCAGGAGCATAAAAAAACTACGCGAATTTTATCGGAGTCCCGTTTAAATACAGCATGGTGTGGTAGATAGTAATGCATACCGGAGTGATCAAATTTTGTTACAACTGCATGACCTGAATTATTAAAATTGGACGCTCCATTCTCTTAAAAACTGAGTTACGATTTTTGGCACTTGCCCCCGTATCTTCGGAACGGCTAGACCTGCCTTTGCCAAAAACTAATAAGCACGTCTCCTTATCAATACGAATCGAATGTTTTTTAAATTATTCAAATCTCTTGATCGGTGTTCCCGAAATCGTCGACGAAAATTTGTATCCGCACACACATACACACACACACACGCACACACACACATACACACACACACATACATCTATTTTTTCTAAGGTATGCCAAAATATTCAGAAACCTTTGAAACGTAAAGATATATAAAAATTTTCATTTTCGATTTTTTTGCGATTACTATAACTTGCCCTACGGGAAGTTAAAAATATGTCGACACCGATCAACAACTCAACCTCGTCTGGTCTGTTAAAATTTTGATCTGACAAATATACATTTTTCGGTAAGGTATTTTTCTAGATTTCAAAGTAATATTTTGTAATAAAAACTTTCGAATTAAATTTTCCTTTTTAATTTGATAATTACCTTTAGATTTTTACAGAATTTTATAGAAAAATATTAGATCTTTTTCAGAAAGAATTAATAATTATCCATAATTTAATTAATCGTTTTGAATTGGATGTTAGAAAAATATTATTGGTATGTGACTATTTAGTTTTTGATAGAATTAATAATACTTGTTGAAAAAGCATGTTTTATACCCTTTTATTAATATAAAAATACAAAGTTGAAAATATTACAAAAATAACAAGAAAAAAATACAACATAATTAATTTAATGATGAGAGAAAGTTGTCAAAAAGTCAAAATTACATTTTAGAAATGCAAACAAATGTGTAAAGGGCATGAAGCACGCGGGTTGCTCATCCTTGATCTGATAGCACTTGTAACAAGAATTTTTGTTTATGCAAAGTAAATTTTTTAGAGTTAAAAATTTCAATTCGTTAATATTAATTGTGCCATTATTTATGTAAATTGTTCGTGCAATGTGGTACAAAGTACAAAGGAGCAGTTTGTGAATAAAAATCACTCCGAAAAAGATGGTCGAGCATCAAAGTTGTTCTACGACACATGTCTAACTAATTTTTCCGTATAAATACAGTGGTATCCCGGCTTACGAGCGACTCGTCATACGTGTTTTTCGTGATACGAGTCGCCGAAGTCGCGATTCGTTTGCTTTATACAAGCAAAATTCAAAAGAAAATATAAAGCGCGTAAGCGCCGCGTCGCTGTCTAACAGATAAACATTAGTACGGAACCCATAGAAATGTAAACAAAATTTATACTTATTGTTAAAATCTCTATAAAATATCTGATAATTTGATGTGCATATGTCTAATGATCGTTCTTGACCGCCAAATGACTTTTTTTTTTACTTTTTTCGTTAGATCTCCGAAACCGCTAGACCTGCCCATCTTGTCAATACAAGTAAAATGTTTTTTGAATTATTAAAATCGGACGCTCCGTTCTCTTAAAAGCTGAGATACCGTTTTTGGCACTTTTTGCCCCATATCTTCGGAACCGCTAGACCTGCCTCCGCCAAAAACTAATCAGCACGGCTCCTTATCAATACGAATGGAATGTTTTTTGAATTAATCAAATTGCTTCATCCGTGTTCCCGAAATCGTCGACGAAAATTTGTATCCGCACACACATACATACACGCACACAAAAGTTTGTGGATAAAAATCACCTCGAAAAAGATGCAGCTGGTCGAGCATCAGAGTTGTTTGGCGAGACATGTCCAACTCATTAAATGAGAAAATTTTTACTATAACGAGTTAAAGAAAAAAAATAATGCCCATTAGATAGTTTTTTTTAAAAACTCAAACACTAGGGTAATGATAATTTAGTTATTTTTTATTTAGAAACTTGCTACGTTTCTGCAGAGTGTATATCTTAGCAATAACTAACAATTAGTTATTATTAATAAAAACACTGTGCTGGAATTAATTAATAGCATTTCAATGAATTTATATGAAAAAATTGCTTCGAAATACGAACAATTCGACATGCGAGCATGCTTATGGAACGAATTAAGCTCGTAAGGCAAGGACCACTGTACATTAAAAAAATTGCTTCGAGATACGAGCGATTCGACATAGGATCGCGGTTACGGAACAAGTTAAACTCGCAAGGCGGAGTACCACTATACATATATGCATGCAATAGATGTGTTGAATGTACCCTAGTGTACACCCGAGTGCTGTGGACAGAAGTGAGCTACGTTTTATTTTTGGTTGTAAAATAGTTGTAAATGAAATTTTTGTCTGATTTTTTTTTATTTGCAAAGGTATTCCAAAACCCAACTTTTTATCATAGCAAATGCTTGCAATTATGTATGGCAAAATAGTGTATTTACCGTGTTTTCCGAAAAAGTAGGGAGAAGTTTTTCCCAAATTTTTCATCTGAAAAAATGCTGCTACAATTTTTTACACTGAGGGTTCTCAAATGCGTTTATTACGAAACCCTTGTCAAATTTACAACATTCAAAATAGTTGATACGAAATGAAGGTTAGAACTTGAAAAACAGTGTTGTCTGAATGTCTGAAAAAAGTAATAAAGTTGGAATGATAAAATTGTTGAAGAAAACATTTAGCAATATTCAAACACACATTCCAGGCGTAATTGGTATACGTGAAGTCGGTGCAGGTGTTCATATCAACGCAACGCGTGGAAGTGGAACTCGATGGATTTTTTTCTTGTCAGCTTTGCCTCAATTTATTGCAAATCATGCAAAAATCTATGTATTCATTTGAAGAAATCGATTACTTTCGACCTTTTTGGAAACCTTTGCTGGTACTTGCAATTTTTGACGCTGTGTTGCTTCTGCCGCAACCTCTCTGTTTTCAGAGGATGTAATGATGCGTTTAAAAAACGACCTGCTAACGTTGGTAACAGCAGAAACATAGATAAATAAGTATAAATAGATGACAAACACGGCCGCTTTGATGTTACATCAATTGTAATTCTTTCAGCATTCAATAGATGTCGCCAACAACTGAAGCACGTAAATTTACCATTAGGTTCAATTCTAGATAAGATTTATTTGAATATATAATATAGAAAAGATACTCCTGATTAATTTGACTAAATGACTAAATAAATATAATTTCAACAAAATTACAAATATGTTGTAATGAGAAAAAATTGAACTTTTTTTCATTCAAAAAAGATATATTTCAATAAACAAAATCGGTATTACATTTTATTACAGGTATTACATTACATTTTATACCATGGTTTTTTACCCGTAGGTATAGTATCCATCATTGGATATGATTTTGCAAACAATAATTAATTCTGAATAAATATAAAAATAAGTTCATAATTGTGTGACAAAAAAGAAGAAAGAAACATTTACCTCTCATAAAAAACACATGCCAATATTTATGATTACAAAAAGAAAAACAGAACAAAAGATTTATTCGCTCTGAAGGAAAATCTGTGTCGAGCCGAGTATCATTTGCAGCTATGGGTCGATCAGTCAGTATATAGTTTGGCATGGCGTGATTGCCATTCCAAACTACGTCTCTAGTATATTGGCCGAGATTTTGGTATTAGGATGAACCCCGCATTTTTGATA
Organism: Ctenocephalides felis; assembly: GCF_003426905.1. Lineage (NCBI taxonomy): Eukaryota > Metazoa > Arthropoda > Insecta > Siphonaptera > Pulicidae > Ctenocephalides > Ctenocephalides felis. Next base: position 111,393 of record NW_020539881.1, read on the forward strand.
AAAATTTCCGGTGAGCTATTTTATATAGTCGAGTATTGTCAGTACGTCAGTCTGTTTAAGTATGTATTTTGTAGAGTAGTAATGTCTAGTCAGTGGGTTCGTTATTTTGTTAAGTACTAGTCGTAGTGTCTTATTTTGTAATGTCTGTAGTTTCCGTAAGTTGGTCTTAGTCGTCGCGTTCCATGCTAGAGCGGCGTATGTCAGTAACGGTCTTATAAGTGTCAAGTAAAGTGTCTGCTTGTTCTTCACGCTTAGCGGGCTGTTGTGGTTCAAGAGAGTCCAATTTTCATATTAATATGTTTCGTGAAGCTGAGTCTACGGTCCAGGTTCAGACCAAGGTATTTGACATCTTTGGACCACTTAACTACACAGTCCAATACTTTTATTTTGTCCAAGTCAGTCAGTCTAGTCGTGGCATTTCGGCTCTTTGTAAATAAAATTGCCTCCGTCTTTTGCGGATTGATCCTGATCTACCATTTGTCAAATTAAAAAAAATTAAAGAAATTTCTTGTAAGCTTACATATAAGTTGTTCGTAGAATACGCTCGTCGCCCAATAAGCACATATAAATTTACAGTATGTATTTATATGTGCTTATTTACAGTATGTATGTATAAATAATCTATTTGAAATTATTTAAAACAATTATTGATTATTTTCATTCCTCTAATTTTTAATCACGGCACGGGAAGTTCCAGCAATTCGCCTTAAGGCACGATGCCATGCGCCCCACTAGTTTCAGGTCTGCGTTTGACATATTGGCATTTTGTTTGTGTATGTTCTCAGTTTTTTGCCAATATTTACGCCTTGTCTGCTGATGTCGTTGCGTAATTGTTGTCAGTTAATTTGAGTGGAGGTATGGATGTTGGTTCCCGTGTCAGTCTTTTTGCTGTTTGCCAAATTTTGTGTAGGTCAGTATTTATGTTCTCGAGTCTTCTGGTCCAAGTGTTGTTTCGGTGGTCATGTATTTCATTGTCACCGGTACGTTGCCACAGTTTCTTCGTATGATTTTTAAATTTTATTTTCAATAAAATATGTTCAGTGTAAGGTGTGTTACAGCCTCCTCAATGTCAGTGTTGGTATCGATTGGCATTGTGTGTCGTGTGTTGTCTGTGATGACTCTGAAAAATGGCCAGTTGGCTCTGGAGTAATCTAAAAATTTGCGTTTGGGAGTCTGGTCGACGACTAGACTGTCTGAAATGGTCATAAAAGCTGGATTATGGCCGAAGTTAAAAAGTGTTCTTGTTATGGGTTCGGATGTTACGTGTAGATTTTTTGTCAATGCCAAATCGATCGTGTTGTGATAGTGTGTCTGTACGGTGGCGCACCTGATCGGTGTGTCATGATAGTGTAGTGTCATGATAGTGTAGTGTCATGATAGTGTAGTTACAGATAGTGTGCGTCTGTGGTGTTGTGTTCGGTCAGGTATTCGTAAAGTCTGTTTCCGTTCGCGTTGTTAAAGTTACAGTTCCAAGATGTGTGTTGTGCGTTAAAGTCTCCTGCCATAAGAACAAATCTGTTCGAGTCCAGTAGTCTTTGTAAGTCCGTATGTTGCAGTCCGCTTGCCGGGAAGTAAATCGATATTATGGTTACTTTTTGACCTCTCTTGTATACATTGATAGCTGTTATTTCACAACCGCCCACTGTCAGGTTTGGCACTTGCTCGTGTCTGATGTTAGACTTGATCAAAATCGCAGTGCCGCCCCATCCGCGTGCGTCCGTCTATCTGTCGCTCCTGTAACTTTGTAACTGTTGATATAGAGTCTGTCCGTAGGTTTTAAGTGTGTCTCGTTAATCAGTACTATGTCCAGGTCATAATTTGTTATCGTCTGCCTCAGTTCGTCCACGTTGTTTTTAAGTCCGTTAGAGTTAAAGTGCATTATGTGTAAGTCGCGCGTTTGATTTATGGTGATGCTGTTAAAAAGTTAAGTATTGTTGTATATTTCTCGTTATATGTCATGTTGGTGTTTAGTGATTTTGTTAGTTTGTAAAGTTCACTGAAAATTGTTTTACCTGGGGATCAGCAAACAGCATCCTGATGCTCTCTCTGGTGTATTAAAATCTGGATCAGGCTGGCTGGTGGTAGGCCGGGTTGGTGATAGCAATAGTGCAGGCCGGATCGGTGATGATAATGGTGGAACAGGGAGTTAAGGATACGCTGATTTGGCATTTGGGCCAATACTGGTGGTATTTAAAGCTGACGAAAAGCTCCTCGTCAGCGGCACTGGTGTTGGTGCTGGCCTATACGCTTGTCTTCTCTTGAGAGCGTCACTTTCCTTCTTCTCTTTGTAGTTAATAAGAGCACTGCATTTGGAGTAATTTGCCGAGTGTTCGCTTTTGCAATTGACACACACGCCGCGTGCACATTGAGGCACTTTATACACCTGTACTTTAAGTCTCAGGTGTAAGAGGTATGGCCAAATTTGAGGCATTTGTAACACACTGCAGCGCTCTGTTCTGCGGTCTATAGGCTACCCAGGAGAAGATGTGTCCACCAATGTTTGTTATCGACCTTAGCTCCGACATATTCTGGTCTTTATCGAGGAGAACGGGCAAACCATCTGAGGTTTTCCTCTTTATCTGCACTACTAGTCTGGCTTTTATCCCTTTCGAAAGAAGATCTTCATGGACCTCTGTCTCTGTAATCGATGGATGTAGACCGGTTATGGGTATTTTCTTTGATATTTCCTCTTTCATTATGTAGGTATAAAATGGATAGTTGCAGTCCCTTAGCATTTCTTTGATTTTCTCGAGTTCTTTAGCGGTGTCAGTAAAGATTTTGTGTAGATAATTGTTGAGATATTGGTATTTAAAATTAATTTTAGATGTTTCTTGTAGATATTTAATTGTTTTTGAATCGGTTTGACCTTTGATGATTATCGACGGAATTTTTGCCTCTTTCGTAGTGGTGTTCTTGGGTGGCACAGTTTCGACGCCTGAGGTAGATGGCTCCGGCCTCTTTTGGCGTGTCACCTTTCTGTAATCCTCACTCTCCCTATCGGTATCCATGTCTGTACGGTCCGAGAGCGCATCATATTTATTTTCTAGTAAAGTGCTTGTCTGCACATCCATGTTTTGAAATCTTGCCGACATCTTGAGTTTTTTCCCAGGCCACTGCCAATTGTTCTGCTCCCTGAAGGATTTTACGCAATGATTTTTAAGTTTATTGAAAAAATATATAAAAAGATTTTACAATTTTGAAAAAAGAAAAACACTCTCTAATGGGTGCTTACTTCCGTCCCATTACCAACCCCAAACCGGGGTTTGGAAAGAGAAGTATGCAAAAAGGCACATACACCAAATAGAACAAGATATATGTTAACTTGTAAGTATTAAGTCAGGTGCTTTTAAAAAAGCAAGATCTAAAATCAATTCCGGACTTAATACTCATTTCACAAAAATCGAATGACATTCAATCAGTATTTTAACAGACAGACAGGCAGAAAGAAAAATTTATTCAATATATTGGTTACAATTTATGTATGTACAGTGATTTATATATGAGTTTTTCTACTCTAGAGTATTCCACTCGAAAATTTCTAGTTTTACATTACTTTCATTGGCTATTTATATTCTTATAACATTTTATACATTAAACAATGACAAAAAAGGAGAAAAGTTTTTAGACTCCGAAAAATACTATTTCCAGTAGTTTCTTGCTTATAAAGTTACTGCGGGCTCGATCATGTAGTTTGGCATGACATAATCTCCATACCAAATCATTTCCGATGTGTATTGGCCTAAAGCTCGGATGGTACTGTTATCATGATCCCTACACTTCCGGTAAAAATTTTCGGTGAGCTTTTTGAAATGTTCGAGTATAGTCGGTATGTCCGTCTGTTTATGTAATTATTTAGTTGAGTAGTAGTGTCTCGTCAGTGGGTCCCTTAATTTGTCGAGTACTAGTCGCAGTGCCTTGTTTTGTGCTATTTGTAGTCTCCGTCTGTTGGTCTTCGCTGTCGCGTTCCATGCTGGAGCGGCGTATAATAGTAAAGGTCTTATGAGTGTCAAGTAAAGTGTCCGCTTGTTCTTCACGCTTAGCGGGCTGTTGTGGTTCAAAAGAGGTCTCAGTAGATTCATCCCGTAAGCCTGTCCAGTTTTAGTATTTGTATGTTTTGTGTAAGGTATTTAAATTTCTTGGACCACTCAACTTCATGGCCCATTACCTTTAGTTTTGTCAAGTCAGTAAGTGTAATGAACCAACAACTTTTAGTAAAGAAAATTGCTTCTGTTTTTACAGGATTAATTTTAATTTGCCATTTTTCCCTATATTTTGTCAATGCGTCTATATGTCTTTGTATTTTTGTAATCAGTAGCGTAGGTGATCGTGATGATCTGTATATGGCAGTGTCATCAGCAAATGTCAATAGTGTTGTGTCGGCGTCAGTGGGTATGTCGTGTATGTAGACGTTAAACAAGGACGATCCCAGGATCAAACCCTGCGGTACTCCCGCCGTCACTTGTTTAATCGTTGATGTTGTGTTGTCTACTTGAACTGTAAAATTACGGTCTGTTTGTGATGTACGGTGGAAAGTTAAAACATATTAATTTGTGTATAAGTCCGTCCATCCAGATGGTGTCGAAGACCTTCTCGAAATCGAGCAGCACCAATCCGGTATGATTTCGTCTATTGAAGTTGAGTACAGTGTTTCCTATTAGCTGTGTGAGTGGATGTAACGTAGAGTGCTGTTCCTTAAAGCTGTCTGGTATAATCTTGTTTCGTCTGATGCGTCTGTTGATGCGTTTGAGCAGTATCTTTTCAATTACTTTGCTCATTGCATTGAGGAGGCTGATTGGTCTGTAATTTTGCGGAGAGTCTTGCTGTTTCCTTGGCTTCAGGATAGGAAATATGGTTGATGTTTTACATGAAGCAGGAAAGTGGTCTTTAGCCATTATTCGGTTAACCAGTCGTGTAATCAGTATGTATGCGTTTGTTGGTAGTTGTTTCAGTATATTATTTTGTCCGTCCGGTCCGGGTGCTTGTTTGGTAGTTTTCTGATTGTCGACTTTATTTCAGAAATTGTAGCAGAGTCTATTCGTAAGTCTTTGTCGTTAAATAGTTCAGTAAAATTTTGAATAGCATTGTGTACGCCTCGTCTTAAGTCTGCGTTGGACATGTCGGCGTTTTGTCTGTGTATGTTTTCAAAGTTTGTGGCCAAAATCTCTGCTTTGTCTGCTGGTGTCGTGGCGTAGTTGTTGGTCAGTCTTTTGGCTGTTTGCCAAACTTTGTGCGGGTCAGTGTTGATGTTTTCTAGTCTTTTAGTCCAAGTGTCGTTCCGGTGCTCACGTATCTTATTATAAATAATTTTTGTCAATCTGTTTACGTGTTCCTTTAGTAGTCTGTCACCAGTACGTTGCCACAGTTTCTTTATATTGTTCGTTAATTTAATTTTTATTAATATTTGTTGGAGTAGTGTGTCGAATGTGGATGTATTTGCGTGTCGTAGCGGTATTGTGTGTTCGATGGTGTCCTTGATTGTCTGTGTCAGATGAGTCACAGCCTCTTCTATGTCTGTATTGGTCTCTATGGGTATCGAATGTCGTATATTGTCTGTAATAATGTTTCTAAAAAGTGGCCAGTTGGCTCTGAAATAATCTAAAATGTTGCGTTCTGGAGTATGGTCAACGTCGAGTCGGTCAGATATAGTCATAAAAACAGGGTTATGGTCAGAGTTGAAAAGTGTTCTTTGTTATGGGTTCGGATGTGACGTAAAGATTTTTTGTCAAGGCCAAATCGATCGTGCTGTGATGGTGTGTCTGTACGGTGGCGTATCTGGTCGGCGTGTCAGGATAGTGTAGCTGTGCGTCCGTGGTGTTGTGTTCGGTCAGATATTCGTAAAGTCGGGTTCCGTTCACATTGTTGTAGTTGCAGTTCCAAGTTAAAGTCTCCTGCCATTAAGACATGTGTATTTGAATCAAGTAGGTTTTGTAGGTCCGTCAGTTGCAGTCCGCTTACCGGGATGTAAATCGATATTATAGTCACTTTCTGACCTCTTTTGTATACATTGATAGTTGTTATTTCAGAACCGCCCGCTGTCAGGTTTGGCACTTGCTCGTGTCCAATGTTAGACTTGATCAATATCGCAGTGCCTCCTCATCCGCGTGAGTTTGTCGGTCTGTCGTTCCTGTATACTTTGTAGTTGTTGATGTAAAGTCTGTCTGTAGTTTCAGGTGTATTTCGTTAATTAGCACAATGTCCAGGCAATATTTTGTTATAGTCTGTTTCAGTTCGTCTACGTTGTTTTTGAGTTCGTTGGAATGGTATTTTAACGTTTAAAGTACGTGTACTATATCTAGAGAGTGTATTTTAAACTGTGTGTGCTGAATTTGAAGCACACTAGCACAATCTGTTATATGCTGAAAACACTCATACCGTATAACGCGTATTTGTTCTATGTTTACCCCCATGGTCAGAATCAACAAGCTTCGATATTTTATTTATTTTCACTTCCTTCATAGCAATAATCAATTTTTGTGGGAGTTTTCTATTTTTTTTTCAGACATGATAGATGAAGCGATAAAAATAAATAATTATTTTTATGGCATTACTCAAGTGGCCCATGTCTGTCCACAAATCGTGGCCGACTTCTATCTACAAACACCATTTTTGCGAAATTCTTAGCGCGTTTTTCCTGTACAGTGCGAGAGTATGTTTATAACCCCAAAATTCTTTCTAAAATTGAGCAAGTATCAAAATATGATAAATATGTGTGCGGTTCGTCTTACATGCCACTAGTCTTTCAGTGACAGTTATTCGAGTGGCCCACGTCTGTCCACCGCACCCTACTTATTAACTTCCCGTAGGGTAAGTTATAGTAATCGCAAAAAAATCGAAAATGAAAATTTTTATATATCTTTACGTTTCAGAGGTTTCTGAACATTTTGGCATACCTTAGAAAAAATGGATGTATGTGTGTGTGTGTGTGTGTGTGTGTGTGTGTGTGTGTGGGGTGTGGGTGTGTGTGTGTGTGTGCGTGTGTGTATGTATGTGCGGATACAAATTTTCGTCGACGATTTCGGGAACACGGATCAACCGATTTGAATAATTCAAAAAACATTCGATTCGTATTGATAAGGAGACGTGCTGATTAGTTTTTGGCAAAGGCAGGTCTAGCCGTTCCGGAGATACGGGGCAAAAAGTGCCGAAAACGGCAACTCAGTTTTTAAGAGAACGGAGCGTCCGATTTTAATAATTCAAAAAACATTTTACTTGTATTGACAAGGTAAAGAATTGATCAAATTTTCATAAAGGCAGGTCTAGTGGTTTCGGAGATCTAACGAAAAAAGTAAAAAAAAAATGCCATTGGCGGTCAAAAATGATCATTAGACATATGCACATCAAATTTTCAGATATTTTATAGAGATTTTAACATAAGTATAAATTTTGTTTATTTTCCTATGGGTTCCGTATCAATGTGTACCCGTTAGACAGCGACGCCGCGCTTACGCGCTTATATTTTTGTCTCTATGCAGTTCAAGCAGTACGATTGCTTTGAAAAACAAGTTCAGATCTTCCAAAATATCAAAATAAAGAAAACATTTTTTTTTCAAAAAAAAAAATTTAAAAAAAATTTTTTTTTTTTAAATTTAAAAAAATTTTTTCTTTTTAAAAAATTTTTTTTTCAAAAAAAAGTAATTTTTGTCCAATTTATAGTTTCTCAAAAATCCTTATTTTTTTCGAAGTAATTTTTTTTCAAAAATGTTAATCGTTTTTAAAAAAATAATTGTGGTACGGGAAGTTCCAGCAATTTGCCTTAAGGCACGATGCCCTAATTGCCTTAAGACAGAATTCCACTTACAGCTAGTTTAGTTTGTAATATTTAAACTTCCCGTAGAGTAAGTTATAGTAATCGCAAAAAAATCGAAAATGAAATTTTTTATATATCTGTACGTTTCAAGGTGTCTGAATATTTTGGCATACCTTAGAAAAAATGGATGTATGTGTGATATGTTTGTGTGTGTGTTTGTTTGCGTATTTGTGTGCGGATTAACAAATTTTCGTTCGACGATTTCGGGAATAGCGATTTGAATAATTCAAAAAAACATTCGATTCGTATTGATAAGGAGACGTGCTGATTAGTTTTGTGGCGAAGGCAGGTTTAGCCGTTCCGAAGATGGGGCAAAAAGGGCCAAAAACGGTAACTCAGTTTTTTAAGAGAACGGAGCGTCCGATTTGAATAATTCAAAACACATTTTACTTGTATTAAACATTAACTGATAAATTTTCATAAAGGCAGGTCTAGCGGTTTTGGAGATCTAGTAAAAAAAGTAAAAACTAGTGGGGTGGGTGGCATCGTGCCTTAAGGCAAATTGCTGGAACTTCCCGTACCGTAACAAAATGTTCGAGGAATACTGATGTTTTCAAAAAAATTATTATAAATATTGTAACATTGTCTAATATTCATAAGAATTATATAAACTGAATTGCAGCGTTAAAATTATTTGTTTAATATATTAGAACTATAGTCAGAATTAAAAATTTAACTTAACAAAATCAATTATTTTGTTAAGACAAGCAGAAAGTTCTTTGAATCATTGAATCGGACTTGCTTGGTTTTTCTCAGAAACTCAAAACTGCTGGCCTGCCTTTGCAAAAAACTATAACTACTTCTTCCAATCATTACAAATTGAATGTTTTTTAGATCATTCAAATCGGCTGCCCATTCTCTCAAAAACTCGATTTCTATTTCTGCACTCTTTGCTCTTTATCTCCGTAACTGCTAGACCTGCCTTTGCCAAAAACTAATCAGCACATCTCCTTATCAATAGGAATCGAATGTTTTTTGAACTATTCAAATCGGTTGATCCGTACGCCCGAAAACGTGGGCGAAAAATTGTATCCATACATACATACACACATCCATCTTTTCTGAAGTATGCCAAAATGTTCAGAAACCTTCAAAACGTCAATAAATGTAAAAATTTTCAATTCCGATTTTCTGCCCATTACAATAACTTATTCTACGGGAGATTAAAAAATGCCATCTGGCGGTCAAAAATGATCATTAGACAAATGCACATCAAATTATCAGATATTTTATAGACATTTTAACAATAAGTATAAATTTTGTTTACATTCCTTTGTGTAATGAAATAGTTAACTTCTCCGTGCTTGCGATTTAGAAAGACTTTGATATTTGAAATGGAATGCATCCATCTGCCATTCACTGCGGCATCCCACTGTAGCTGCCATCGTCTATGCCAAAAAATGGCAAAAAAGAAAAGAAAAATGCCAAAAAATGGCAATTCAGAGTTTGAGAGAACTTAAGGCAGCTCCGATTTGAATGATTTAAAAAACCATTCACTTGTATTGAGGAAATGTAAAATTGTCTAAATTTTCGGAATGGCAGGTCCAGCAGTTCAGAAAATGCAATACAAAAAGTACCAAAAAGATTAAAAAAACGCGATAGGGTGTTGAAAATTATCACTGGACATATGTATATTATATAGATAATTCAATAATGGGTATATATTTTGATTTTGTTGTTTGGGTGTTGTACCAAGATTTTTAGATTATGAAGACCACTTACATAGTTCAAAAAAATTTCTAGTCATTTTCAGAAGTATGGAAAAACCGACTTGAATGATTCAAAAAACATTCAGTTAGCGCTGACCGCGAGATGTTTCGGAGATACGAAGCGCAAAAGGTGTAAAAATGGTCATGCAGTTTTTTTGCTTGTGTTGACGGTGAGAAAAAATGCTATTCCAAAAGAATTGGAATTTTCATAATTTTGAAAAAAACATCGAAATTTCAACATTCAAATCAGGATAATCAAAAAAAAAAAAAAATTCAAAATTTGAAAAATTTAAGAATTATCGATGTTTTTTTAAAAAAAAATAGAATAATAAAATTTAGTTTTTAAAGCTTTTCAGAGTTAAAAAAAACAAAATTTCGAAAAAATTAGAATAATTATCGAAAATAGAAAAAAAAAAATCTTGTAAACAAACACATAAGTGGTTTGTAGAATACGCTCGTTACCCAATTTAAAAGCACTTGTAAATTTACAATATTTATAATAATGTGTGAAACAATTGTTATTAATTATTTGAAATGAATTTTGAATTAAATATTTTTCATTTCATTGATTATGTTTAGCAATGTTTCCAGCAATTTGCCTTAAGACTCGATGCCATACACCACTAGTTTAAAAATAAATCGACGATAAAAACGCAATGTAGCCTTATAAAGTCTGAATCGCGCTCTGCTAAGTAATATGACCTAGATCAGTTCTGAAGTTTTCAATTCTAACCTTGAAATTTAAGGCGTTATTTATGAGTGGCTCGTATACCCATTCGTTGACGAAAATCTTACACATATGTTGGAAGAGCATCATCATCACGTCGATTAAGAAAAGGCTTGTGTATTGACGCAGAACAAAAGCAACATTGCTGAGAAAGAGAGCATTTTGCCCGCGGCTGGCGAACATATGCGTTCGGCTTCGTACGAAGCATAAAAATTGACAATGAGCACCTATTAGTCCTACTACATGCTACTACACTAGCTTGTCATTTCAGTCATATCGCGGCTCTGAATGGCTCCAAGCGACTCGAACGCTCCTATTTTGATCCTATTTTTCGATATTTACTTCATTCTTAACATATATTAATGATAATTTCATCATGAAGGGATATTTAAATCGCTTCTCGTGCAAATTGCTCCAATCGCCGTATGCCTGGCAAGGATAAAACATCGATATATCGCAGTTGATCCCGGCTTTTAATTTTAATGAAAGTGGCTATGAATTAAGTTTAATTTATCGGATTCAGGATAAATGTCGTTCAGTTTATCAAACTTTAATACTGCTTAATCATTTAAAAAACATAATGGGTTTTAATAGAACAAAAGTTATGCGAAATGTAAGAAGCACGTGGATGTTTTTCAAATACTACTGGTTTGTGGTAAGTATTGTTATCTAACAATTAGTATTAATATCCAATCAATATGCTCATTTTTCCCCCAAAAAAAATAGATAAAGCAACTTATAAACAACTTTCCAATCATATTATTGCAAATTTTTTGTTAGTTGTTTGAAAGAAAATATATAAATAGTGAGAGCGTAAATTAATTTTAATATGGATCTTTACCACTTCATCAGGTTAATTAATCAACGCTCCAATTATTTGTCCATCTATCACTTTTTTCAGAAGAAATAAAACAATAATATTATATCAATTTTACATTTTTTTAACTC
>NW_020539881.1:123583-146430 GCF_003426905.1 Ctenocephalides felis
CTTTCTCCCGATTATTACAAATTGAATGTTTTTTAGATCATTCAAATCCGATACTCCGTTCTCTCAAAAACTCGATTTGTATTTTCTGCACTCTTTGCTCCGTATCTCCGTAACGGCTGGACCTGCCTTTGCCAAGAACTAATCAGCACATCTCCCTATCAATAGGGATCGAATGTTTTTCAAACCATTCAAATCGGTTGATCCGTGCGCCCGAAAATGCGGACATACAAAATAAACACATCCATTTTTTCTGAGATATGCCAAAATGTTCAGAAACCTTCAAAACGTTGAGAAATGCAAAAATTTTCATTATCGATTTTCGGTCCACTAGCACTACTATAACTACCCTACGGGAAGTTAATAATTATCTATTAAATACACTAGGACAACAATTTTTTCCTGTATTTGGTTTCTTTAAGTATGGAACTTGAAAAAATTTATTATGTATAATTAATATAAAGCATTTTTTTTCTAAAAATTAAGGCTTCCATCACAATCCCAAACGAGCCAAGGCACAAGCTCTAATTTAATATCCAGGGATGATGGTCTTGTGCTTGAAATTGATGATCGTCCTGCAAAAAGTGAGCAATTAAATTGAAATACTTAATTAAAACAATATAATCAACAAAGCATATCTTTTCGTAGATATAGACGAAGAGAAACATCTTCCTCCTGAGGAATTGTTCGGAACAATTAGAGTATTTTGTTCCGGCAATTATCGTGTGGCGAGCAAAATGCTTCTGGGAGAGAATGCCCCTTATTATTACAAGGTAAGTAGTAAAAATCACAAAATTTATATACATTTACATGTTAATACTACTTTAATAATGAATAATTTAATAAGGATAATTTTTTGTTCATTATGATTTTGTTTTTTTTTATATAGAAAGTTATGTAGTGAATGAATTCAGCGGACTTTTAGTTTGGCCGCCTGTCACTTAAGCCGCAAAAATAAATATTTGGTTGGTTTTACTGTAAAGTCTTACATTAGGAATACCCATTAGGGCTGCAATGTATTCGATTCAATTTTTATTTTCAAAAGCAAAACTACATTTAATTTCGTAATCAACATATAATAATTTATTATTTATTATAAATTTTCTATTTTTATACGAATAATTTTTATTTATTACAGAATAACAAGAATCCCGGAGGATACGTCCACCGACGAAAAGACATAAATTTTCGTTTCAGAGGAAAAAAGTTGGAGGATAAGGCTGGCTTTAAGTATAGTGGTTGAAATTAATTTTTGTTGTTTTTTTAAAATGGATTTTAGATTAGGATAATTTTTTGTTCATTATGATTTTTGTTTTTTTATATAGAAAGTTATGTAGTGAATGAATTCAGCGGACTTTTAGTTTGGCCGCCTTCTAATCCAGCGGTCTTTCAATTTGGCCGCCTTTTAACTCAGCGGACTTTTAATGCAACCGCTTTTTATTACGGCCGCTATTCGTTATGGCCGCTTTTTGTGTATGGCCCATAGACCTTATACAATACATGGACTGCTAGTTGAGCGCATAAAAAGTGTCAAAAGATGTTCTATGGTATGAGGGCATACGAGGGTAATTTTGCGGCCGAGATATGTCAAATACGAACACGAGCTTTACCGAGATTATTCGAATGCACTCGATCGCTTAAATTTTACAGTTACTTGGGTTCACGTGATGTTTGATCGCTCGGGTTTTTAAACTAAAAGAGGATAAAAATATACCTGTTGTAAAATTGTTAAAAGTAAAATGTCTTCTAAAATGTGTTTGGTCTGTGGTAAAGTTCCTGATTGCAGTAAAACCTGTTCTGAATGCTTCGCAAGTATCCCGGGAAATTCGACATTCATCGATATAAAAAATCGAGGATATCTTTCATATCCTTCCAATGCAATGTTTAAATTATGTTTATATATAGAAACCCTAATTTGAAATTCTTTAAATTTAATGTACAAAAGTTCATATGAAAGCACGATTCTCCGAAAGTTGAATGACTTGGGACTTGCACATTTTTTTAGATCAAGCCATTTCCAGCAATTTGTCCAGCACTATCATGATCTTATCAACTTTGTCGCAAAAATGTATTTAACAATTAGAATGCACCATGAAGAACATAAAAAAAGCAAAGTTGATAAATATGTACGCCACTTTCACACAAAAATTGTGCTTTTTAAACACCAATAATAAATATATCACATTTAAACAAATATTTCATTATTGTTTTCTAATTTCCCATAATAGCTCTAGCCAACTGTTCTTATTTTCAGTGAATTTTATAATACGTAAAATATTTTTTTAATTTTTTTTTATTTTTCTTAAACACTTTGTATAACTAAAATAAATAAATAAATATATAAATAATTCATTACATTTATTAGTTTAACATAAATTGTATATTATATAATATTTTCCCAACAATTTCGAACACACGGACTTTCATTTGACGTTCAAGTGATCGAGTTTGACATATCTCGGCCGCAAAATTACCCTCGTTTGCCCTCATACCATAGAACATCTTTTGACACTTTTTTACTTGAGAAATGTATGGGGATTAGCAGTCCATGAAATTGTATAAGGTCTATGGTATGGCCTCTTTTAAATTTGTTCTTTTTTTTATTTGGCCGCCTCTCGGCCGCCCACAAAACTAATTGTACACTGTCCATTCGGAGTGCATTAAAAGATCCATACAAACATTAATCTTCAGATTATATTAGATAAATATGCGGTAATAAGTCATGTTACTAATTATCAGTGGTATTGTGTTAATTTTTTTTTGTCGGAACGCTAAAATTAAAAAACCGGTTCAAAAAACGGTTTTTAGGTTTGTTCCGGTTGCGTTCGAAAAGGAAAGAAACAAAAATCATTACAAAACCCATTTTGTACACAAATATGTATGTTTATTACAATAATAGAAAAGTTTAATAAAAATGAGTTAAATTATAATTTATAAAATTCACTTAATAAATCACTTTCTGTATGTAGCGATTTTTAACTTCCCGTAGGGTAAGTTATAGTAATCGCAAAAAAATCGAAAATGAAAATTTTTATATATCTTTACGTTTCAGAGGTTTCTGAATATTTTGGCATACCTTAGAAAAAATGGATGTATGTGTGTGTGTGTGTGTGTGTGTGTGTGCGTAGTATGCATGTGTGCGCGGATACAAATTTTCGTCGACGATTTCGGGAACACGGATGAAGCAATTTGAATAATTTGAAAAACATTCAATCCGTATTGATAAGGAGACGTGCTGATTAGTTTTTGGCGGAGGTAGGTCTAGCCGTTCCGAAGATATGGGGCAAAAAGTGCCAAAAACGGTACCTCAGTTTTTAATAGAGCGGAGCGTCCGATTTTAATAATTCAAAAAACATTTTACTTGTATTGACAAGATGAAGATTTGATCAAATTTTTATAAGGGCAGGTTTAGCGGTTTCGGAGATATAACGAAAAAAAAAATGCCATTTGGCGGTCAAAAATGATCATTAGACATATGCACATCAAATTATTAGATATTTTATAGAGATTTTAACAATAAGTATAAATTTTGTTTACATTCCTGTGGGTTCCGTACCAATGTTTACCCGTTAGACAGCGACGCGGCGCTTACGCGCTTTATATTTTGTCTCTATGCATTTAAAGCAGTACGATTGCTTTGAAAAAAAGTTCAGATCTTCCAACATATGTCAAAATAAAGAAAACATTTTTTTTTTCAAAAAAAAAGATTTAAAAAAAAAAAAATTTTAATAATTTTTTTTTCAATTTTTTTTTTTAAAAAAAGTAATTTTTCGTCAAATTTATAGTTTCTCAAAAATCTTATTTTTTCGAAGTAATTTTTTTTTCAAAAATGTTAATCGTTTTTAAAAAAAATAATAATTTTTGGTACGGGAAGTTCCAGCAATTTGCCTTAAGGCACGATGCCCTAATTTCCTTAAGACGGAATTCCACTTACAGCTAGTTAAATTTTTTTTTTGCCGGAACGCGTTCCGGCCCAAAAATGATTTGCCGGAACGACGTACCGGCGCGTTCCGGCTCGACAACACCACTGCTTATTATATTAGTAAGATAGAGTGAAAATTATCGAAGCTTTTAAAAGAAGTAGCCGGGGATTGCGAAACAAAAATAACAAAGTTTTAAATAATACTTTGATTCACGTTCTTTTATCGCATTTTTCTAAACACTATAGAAAAACTATCTGCATAAATATTCGAGAATACGAGTATTGAAGCTGAAATAGATTGACGCTTTAAAAGATTTAAATATGGGTTTTATGGAAATATATATATATATATATATATATATATATATAAATCTCGTGTCACGATGTTGGTTCGCGATGGACGCCCAAACTACTGGACCGATTTTAAATTTTATTGGCTCAACGTGTGCATATATATCCAACTTAGGTTATAGGAAATTTTGAAAAGTAAATTTAAAATATAAATATATAATTTTTATAAATTTCTAAAAATTTTGACAGAAAATGGCCAAAAAAAAAACAAAACACTAAAATGTCAAAATTTATGGAAAACTCGAGAAAAAAATTTGATTTTTGAAAAAAAAAATTGACAGTTCAAAAAATTTAATTCTAAAACATTTACATATATAGATATACCCAGCATTTATATCCAAATTAGATGAAATGCTATATTCAAAATCACAATTTATAGTTTTAAATCTAATTAAAAGTCAATGTTTATAAATTTGAATAAATGTTGACATGAAAATCGTCAAATGTCATTTGTCAATATTTATGAAAATAATTATATAAATAGATTTACAATTTATATTTATTTGATTAGCTTACCAAATTATTTCGGATACCAAAACTTCATCAAAACCTTATAGATCAGAGATCACAATAAAAAAGCGACATATTGAATTTAAAATTAACCATAAACAAAAATTTGACAATTATAGTCATGTATATTATAAGAAATTCTGCAATGCGGCAAAATTTTTTGATGGCAAAACAGCGTTTGCCGGGTCAGCTAGAGTATTTGAGGTTTTTGTATTCGAAATATCAGCAATAAGTATAATCATCCGCAAATAAATTAAAAAAAAATATTTTGAAATATAGTTTCTTAACATAACCTCAAAATTTGTAATAAAAATATAAATAGTTATATATTAATTGTTGTTAATTTATAATTTCTTTATACATATCTTATAAAATGTTTCAGGTGTTTACAACTAATTGGCATATATATTATCAGCAAATGTGCTTTGATTCGACAATAAAAAGGTCTAATTGTAATTACTCGACTACCTTATGTTAACTATCGTGATAGAATATTAGTTCTTGGTTATATATTATATATATATATATATATATAAAGTCGTGTTAATTACTCCACTTATAATACTGAAGAAGGCTGAACCGATTTAGCTGAAAATTGGCAGTAGTTGGTAGTTTAGAGTCAGGAGAAGGACATAGGATACTTTTTATCCCGTTCGACTTGGAATAACAATAAGCAAATGACAGCTATGTAATCACGTATGGATGATAATTTGATATTTGTAAAGAATTATTAATAAAATTATTCCTTTTGAATAAATAATTAACAATTATAATGTAATGATAGTTTCATTGCCCATTCGTATAAACAGTGAAGTGAACTATAAAATTCAGCATGGTTGATAAATCATATTTTTCTCAAACACGATGCTCTGAAAGAACTCACTTGTATAATTATATACTCATTAGTATTTTTAAAACATTTTCTAGAATTTTTTTTAATTTATGTAATTTAAAATCAGAACCTAAATTTGAAATCGATCAAAGGTACATTTTGTCGAATAACTTATTCCCAGATAATTTGCTGAATTTATCGAAGAATGGGTAGTAATATATGAAGGTCAGTAAAGCTAAGCATTGTTTAACAACACTATTTGAAAGTAAAGGGAAAAAGATGTATAACCAGCTATAACCTTGATTCTTATGACTTTGGTATTGGGAGATAAATGGTAATTTTTGAAAGTCCATAGTAAAAGTGTTTTCTTCCGTTGGTAGTTTTTTAGCAATTAGTTAAAAATGTAATTATTTTGTAAAATACCTTTGAAATTAAAATATGACATTAGACCTGTTTGTCATCTGGCCGTTCCAAGTTACCCCGTTATAACGTAAAAAGGTCTAGATAATTTTTTTTGAAAAACATCAAAAAAGTACATTTCTACAATGATGAAGTAGTTGGCACTTTTACTGAACGTAGTCAGATAATTGTTTGTTTGAAATGTGTCATTTGTTGTTATATAATTGGTTTGATTTTCATTATAAAACTTATATTTGCTCAAAGTCTAATTGGACCTTTGTGACTCGCCTTGCTCTACATATATACTTTTTATTGAATTTACTTTAATTCATCGATTGTTACATGAAACTTTTCAAAAAGCAGGTCAAAGAAGAAATACTTAATTTATTTTCTATTTCTTCTCGCAGAAATTTGAAATTTTTTCATAAGGTCAGTAGTATTATTAAGAATTATACATAAAATCCAGAATCCAAAAAGAATCTGAAAAACTTGAAATGTAATCAATAAGTCGAAAGACCAAAAAAGACTTGGATTGGATTATGCCATATTTTCTATTGAAAGTGCATAAAACTTCCAGTTTGATTGTATTGACAGAATATAGACGAACTAATGGGATTTATTGTTTTTATAATACCTCATTGTATATAGCATTCAAACAACACATCTTTATAACACTTAAAGTATTAATATTTTTGATTCTCTAGAAATTGTTTAGAATATACCTTACTAAGCAAAACAACGTTTGCCGGGTCGGCTAGTATATATATATATATATATATAATAAAATTGTTTCTTGGGCATCCATCCAGTAATTAAAAAACAGTTTTAATGAAAAATGTTTTTATTTATAGAGAACATACGTTTCGGGTCTGGATTTGACCCATCTTCAGTGCTACAATTAAATAATTCAGGGTTACAAATTAAAACAATATAAAAAAAATACATAATTAACAGACAAAAATAAGTAAAACAATGTATATGAAAAGTATATATGAAAAACAACCATAAAATAAACAATGTAAAGAAACTCACCATACAAATAAACTTTGAAAAACAACACAAAAACACAAAATTGCACGAAAAATAAATAAAAGTGAAATAAAAAATTGATGAAACGTCGAGTTATGAAAAATTTAAAAAAAAATTGTAAAATTAAAATGAATGATATATTTTATTATAAAAAAGCTTATTCCAAACGAACATGTTGTTAGTTTGGAAGTTGTATTACGAGTGTGTACGAGAGTAAAATGTGTGCGAACGTGTTTGCGGAAAATACTGGAAACTGTATCGTCATTGGTGAGAGAACGGGATAGAGAGAATTTTGGTGGTTCCATATTACGAAGATTTTCTCAACGATCATGCGCAGTAGGAACATAGTAAAAAATTTATACATGTGCAAGACATCCATAATCAAATCCCAAAAATATGTGAATGAAGAGAAAATTATTAAGAAAAAGTATAGATATTAACAGAAAAACGATAATAGTTATGGAACGATAAAAGTTACATAAAAAATTATAACATAACATATATATGTATATATAAACGCAAAACAATAAATGTAATATATGTATACACATACACATACACATATATGCATACACAAAAGAATATGTAGAGTACATAAAAGAAATGTTAGGATGTATTACGCATATTGAAAAAATTATTTGAAGCATCGCGGTAAATATTGCAAAGAGAAGCCGAATCAAATCGTTTGTTAATAGAAGGTAATATTTGTATGAAAATACTCTCAGCGAACTTCCTGCGTAAAATGTTAGATTCACGATGAATAACTCTTGGATTGGTGAAATTAAAAGAATGTTTAAATTTGGAGACATGCTCGGTGATCATGGTTTTATTTTGTTTTCTGTTCAAACTATTAAGTTCGTGTTGGCGCATTCTTTTTGAGAGAAATTGTGAGGTTTCTCCAACATAACAGCTTGAACAATCATTACAATCAATGACATATACGATGTTTGAAGTGCGGGAAATAGGGGTAGGAGTTTTTAAATTAGTGTATAAGTCTGAGAGAGTGTGTCCAGTCGAACATACTAGCTTCAGACCAACGGATGAAAAAAGTTTTTTCCATGAGTGGAAAAGGCAGTCAATGTACGGTAATGAGATGAAGGAATTGAGAGATAGTGAATTTTCAGGAGGCTTCACAAGGTTTTGTGAAATGATACTATTTTGTTGTGATTGGGAGGTAAATAAGGAAGCTGTACGGAATTTATTACGAAGAAAGGGTAATCTATTATTTATTACTGAGCGTAAAAGTTGTAGTGGATAGGAATTATTTTGAAGGGTAGAATATATCAAATTAATATTTTTTTCCCAATGTGATGGATGAGAAAGAAGGATGGCATGATCTAGTAAGTTGATGATGGATGCAATCTTGGTAGATTTGGGGTGATAGGAATGGTAGTTTAAATAGCGTCCAGACCAAGTGGATTTTTGATACCAACATGTAGTGATAGAGTTGTTATTTATGAAAAGAGTAATATCTAAAAAATTAATGGAGTTGTTAAATTGAGTCTCTAAGGTAAAACTAAGGTGTGAGTCAAAATTATTAAAAGAATTTAGGAAATTGGTTATGTTATAAGTAGGAATGCAAGTTAAAATGTCGTCAACGTAACGTTTGTAAAAAAGAGGTACATATGACAAGGTATTAAGAGTAGAGTTCTCTAGGAACTGCATACAAAGTTCAGCAAGAGGGGCACTCAAACTGGAACCCATTGGGGTGCCAAATTTTTGTTTAAAAAAGGAGTCGTTGAACGAAAAATAAGTATTGGAAATAATGAATTTAATACATTTCAGGAACCAAGAAAAATTGAAATCTGTGTGTTTGCTGATATCAGCCCATTTATGGTCTATGGCAGAGAGGATAAGGTCAGGTGAAATGTTAGTGAAGAGGGAAACAACATCTAAACTTATAAAGGAAAAATCAGATGGTACATTGAGGGAGTTAAGTTCGGGAATGAGTTCAAAAGAATTTTTGACAAAATGGGGAGAATTATGAGTGATATTGGACAAAATTGAACTAATAAATTTGGATAATTTGCAAAGAGGGGAATTTAAGTCAGCAACTATTGGTCGAAGGGGAAAGCCATCTTTGTGGATTTTGGGAAGACAATAAAGTTTTGGGGAAATGGGATTGTAAGTTTTTAATTGTAGAGAGAGAGGTTTGGGAATTTGTTTGTTTTCTATGAGTGAATCAATGAATTTCAAAGTATTCCGATTTATAAGGTCGGTGGGATCTGAATTTATAGGCTCGTAAGTGTTTATATCAGCTAGGAGGGACATGGATTTGGAAATATAGTCATCTTTGTTCATGATAACCGTCATGTTACCCTTATCTGCCCTGGTAACAACAATTTCTGGGTGTTGTTTGATAAAGGATTTGCAAAGGTGGATATCTTTGAGTAATTCTTTATGTTGATGAAAGTTAGAAATGTCAAATTTGAAAAATGAATTAAGTTGGTTGCAAAAAATAGATTTAATGCGGTTTTTTTCATTGATATCTTTTAAATTACGTAAACTATATTCTAAAGAGCTAAGTGTTTTGACAAAATTAAACGATTTTTTCTGTTGTGGAATGGAAAATTTGGGACCTAATGCTAAAATATTCAAAACATTGGATGGGATGTCTAAATCTGAAATGTTTTTAACCCATTTATTGATGATATCAGGGTTTATATTTAATTTGGATTCGTTAGACTTTTTCGAATAAAGGGTATTGAATTTTTTAATGAAGGATTTTTTTGACATATTAAAAGAATTATTGAATCTAGAGTTTTCGAAATCTAAAAAATTGTTAATGTCAATGTGATTATTAATAGTGGAAAATAAGGATTGGATGTTGTAATTTAGAGATTTATTTATGTTATCAATAGAGGTAATGCAATGTTTGATTTCTAGATTCAGCAACATAAAGGAGAAAGAAAGCTTTTTAATTTTAAAATAATTGGAATTTAGATGATCAAAGTTTGTTAATTTGAAATCAAAGGATTTTGGTAGGAGTTTTTCTTTACGACAACGAAGTAAAAAAGTTTTTTTGTTGGTGACGATAGCCAGTTTTGAGAAAAGGTTTGAAATAGTTTTAAATAAAATGAGTTTGGTAGGTCCATAGCAATGGAAAATGTACTCGAAAAAAGATGGAAAAGAGTAAGGAATGCATTGTGTAAAACTATTATGAAAATAATTGTTGTATCGGTAAATTGACGAATTATTAAAATTATTATAATTCTGTGTGTAAGTTGGATATTGATAAGAGGAACGATTATTATGTCTTACCTTATTTGTATGGAGAGCACTATTCACATATATAGTATTGAAATTATGGTTATTTTGAAAATTCATGTTGTTAAAATTAAAAAACACTTGTAAAAGTTCTTGAAAATGATCAAAATCTTGGATTTGTAACTTCAGTGTAGTATTGGTTATGAGCGTCCTAACAAGGAAGTCTTGATATGTAGGTTTCGTAAGAGTCTTAAAACTTGTAGAATATTTGAAAAACAGTGTCTTGAGAATGAACAAAAAAAAATCTTGAATATTTTATGTTGAAATTGTCCAATTTTTCAGCCCTTGGATTATATAAAGCGAGAGGTTTTTCTTCAGATGGTGAAATAATATAATAAAATTGTTTCTTGGGCATCCATCCAGTAATTAAAAAACAGTTTTAATGAAAAATGTTTTTATTTATAGAGAACATACGTTTCGGGTCTGGACCAGACCCGAAACGTATGTTCTCTATAAATAAAAACATTTTTCATTAAAACTGTTTTTTAATTACTGGATGGATGCCCAAGAAACAATTTTATTATATTATTTCACCATCTGAAGAAAAACCTCTCGCTTTATATAATCCAAGGGCTGAAAAATTGGACAATTTCAACATAAAATATTCAAGATTTTTTTTTTGTTCATTCTCAAGACACTGTTTTTTCAAATATTCTACAAGTTTTAAGACTCTTACGAAACCTACATATCAAGACTTCCTTGTTAGGACGCTCTTAACCAATACTACACTGAAGTTACAAATCCAAGATTTTGATCATTTTCAAGAACTTTTACAAGTGTTTTTTAATTTTAACAACATGAATTTTCAAAATAACCATAATTTCAATACTATATATGTGAATAGTGCTCTCCATACAAATAAGGTAAGACATAATAATCGTTCCTCTTATCAATATCCAACTTACACACAGAATTATAATAATTTTAATAATTCGTCAATTTACCGATACAACAATTATTTTCATAATAGTTTTACACAATGCATTCCTTACTCTTTTCCATCTTTTTTCGAGTACATTTTCCATTGCTATGGACCTACCAAACTCATTTTATTTAAAACTATTTCAAACCTTTTCTCAAAACTGGCTATCGTCACCAACAAAAGAACTTTTTTACTTCGTTGTCGTAAAGAAAAACTCCTACCAAAATCCTTTGATTTCAAATTAACAAACTTTGATCATCTAAATTCCAATTATTTTAAAATTAAAAAGCTTTCTTTCTCCTTTATGTTGCTGAATCTAGAAATCAAACATTGCATTACCTCTATTGATAACATAAATAAATCTCTAAATTACAACATCCAATCCTTATTTTCCACTATTAATAATCACATTGACATTAACAATTTTTTAGATTTCGAAAACTCTAGATTCAATAATTCTTTTAATATGTCAAAAAAATCCTTCATTAAAAAATTCAATACCCTTTATTCGAAAAAGTCTAACGAATCCAAATTAAATATAAACCCTGATATCATCAATAAATGGGTTAAAAACATTTCAGATTTAGACATCCCATCCAATGTTTTGAATATTTTAGCATTAGGTCCCAAATTTTCCATTCCACAACAGAAAAAATCGTTTAATTTTGTCAAAACACTTAGCTCTTTAGAATATAGTTTACGTAATTTAAAAGATATCAATGAAAAAAACCGCATTAAATCTATTTTTTGCAACCAACTTAATTCATTTTTCAAATTTGACATTTCTAACTTTCATCAACATAAAGAATTACTCAAAGATATCCACCTTTGCAAATCCTTTATCAAACAACACCCAGAAATTGTTGTTACCAGGGCAGATAAGGGTAACATGACGGTTATCATGAACAAAGATGACTATATTTCCAAATCCATGTCCCTCCTAGCTGATATAAACACTTACGAGCCTATAAATTCAGATCCCACCGACCTTATAAATCGGAATACTTTGAAATTCATTGATTCACTCATAGAAAACAAACAAATTCCCAAACCTCTCTCTCTACAATTAAAAACTTACAATCCCATTTCCCCAAAACTTTATTGTCTTCCCAAAATCCACAAAGATGGCTTTCCCCTTCGACCAATAGTTGCTGACTTAAATTCCCCTCTTTGCAAATTATCCAAATTTATTAGTTCAATTTTGTCCAATATCACTCATAATTCTCCCCATTTTGTCAAAAATTCTTTTGAACTCATTCCCGAACTTAACTCCCTCAATGTACCATCTGATTTTTCCTTTATAAGTTTAGATGTTGTTTCCCTCTTCACTAACATTTCACCTGACCTTATCCTCTCTGCCATAGACCATAAATGGGCTGATATCAGCAAACACACAGATTTCAATTTTTCTTGGTTCCTGAAATGTATTAAATTCATTATTTCCAATACTTATTTTTCGTTCAACGACTCCTTTTTTAAACAAAAATTTGGCACCCCAATGGGTTCCAGTTTGAGTGCCCCTCTTGCTGAACTTTGTATGCAGTTCCTAGAGAACTCTACTCTTAATACCTTGTCATATGTACCTCTTTTTTACAAACGTTACGTTGACGACATTTTAACTTGCATTCCTACTTATAACATAACCAATTTCCTAAATTCTTTTAATAATTTTGACTCACACCTTAGTTTTACCTTAGAGACTCAATTTAACAACTCCATTAATTTTTTAGATATTACTCTTTTCATAAATAACAACTCTATCACTACATGTTGGTATCAAAAATCCACTTGGTCTGGACGCTATTTAAACTACCATTCCTATCACCCCAAATCTACCAAGATTGCATCCATCATCAACTTACTAGATCATGCCATCCTTCTTTCTCATCCATCACATTGGGAAAAAAATATTAATTTGATATATTCTACCCTTCAAAATAATTCCTATCCACTACAACTTTTACGCTCAGTAATAAATAATAGATTACCCTTTCTTCGTAATAAATTCCGTACAGCTTCCTTATTTACCTCCCAATCACAACAAAATAGTATCATTTCACAAAACCTTGTGAAGCCTCCTGAAAATTCACTATCTCTCAATTCCTTCATCTCATTACCGTACATTGACTGCCTTTTCCACTCATGGAAAAAACTTTTTGCATCCGTTGGTCTGAAGCTAGTATGTTCGACTGGACACACTCTCTCAGACTTATACACTAATTTAAAAACTCCTACCCCTATTTCCCGCACTTCAAACATCGTATATGTCATTGATTGTAATGATTGTTCAAGCTGTTATGTTGGAGAAACCTCACAATTTCTCTCAAAAAGAATGCGCCAACACGAACTTAATAGTTTGAACAGAAAACAAAATAAAACCATGATCACCGAGCATGTCTCCAAATTTAAACATTCTTTTAATTTCACCAATCCAAGAGTTATTCATCGTGAATCTAACATTTTACGCAGGAAGTTCGCTGAGAGTATTTTCATACAAATATTACCTTCTATTAACAAACGATTTGATTCGGCTTCTCTTTGCAATATTTACCGCGATGCTTCAAATAATTTTTTCAATATGCGTAATACATCCTAACATTTCTTTTATGTATTCTACATATTCTTTTGTGTATGCATATATGTGTATGTGTATGTGTATACATATATTACATTTATTGTTTTGCGTTTATATATACATATATATGTTATGTTATAATTTTTTATGTAACTTTTATCGTTCCATAACTATTATCGTTTTTCTGTTAATATCTATACTTTTTCTTAATAATTTTCTCTTCATTCACATATTTTTGGGATTTGATTATGGATGTCTTGCACATGTATAAATTTTTTACTATGTTCCTACTGCGCATGATCGTTGAGAAAATCTTCGTAATATGGAACCACCAAAATTCTCTCTATCCCGTTCTCTCACCAATGACGATACAGTTTCCAGTATTTTCCGCAAACACGTTCGCACATATTTTACTCTCGTACACACTCGTAATACAACTTCCAAACTAACAACATGTTCGTTTGGAATAAGCTTTTTTATAATAAAATATATCATTCATTTTAATTTTACAATTTTTTTAAAATTTTTCATAACTCGACGTTTCATCAATTTTTTATTTCACTTTTATTTATTTTTCGTGCAATTTTGTTGTTTTTGTGTTGTTTTTCAAAGTTTATTTGTATGGTGAGTTTCTTTACATTGTTTATTTTATGGTTGTTTTTCATATATACTTTTCATATACATTGTTTTACTTATTTTTGTCTGTTAATTATGTATTTTTTTTATATTGTTTTAATTTGTAACCCTGAATTATTTAATTGTAGCACTGAAGATGGGTCAAATCCAGACCCGAAACGTATGTTCTCTATAAATAAAAACATTTTTCATTAAAACTGTTTTTTAATTACTGGATGGATGCCCAAGAAACAATTTTATTATATTATTTCACCATCTGAAGAAAAACCTCTCGCTTTATATATATATATATATATACATAAATGATTTAATCATCAAATATAGCAAACTGCATGCACGTTAAAGGAATGTTTGTCTGTTGAATGTTTGAAAATAGGAACAAATAATCGTTAGAAATAGATAACGATTTCGATCAGAATGATAAATTAGAAAAAATAAACCGCCAAATGTCTGTTATAATAAGATATATGTGATATAAATTATATCAAGGCTCGGCCAATTAATATAGAGAGAAAATACTATTAGTCATCCCTGGGCGAAATGAGTCACGAGAAGTAGAAAAACCACGGTATCCAAAAAAAATTCAATGAAATGATGCAACAATTAAATATTAAGCATCATGATTTTACAAGTGCATGTCAGATTGAATTTTACGGTTTATTAAAATTGCATGAAAAGCTTACAAAAGTGTACAGATAATTAAATAATTGCTTACAAAAAACCATACATAATCGAGACTCTAATGTGCGTTTGTGGAATCAAAAAAATGTCTTACATTTCAATCAAGATATAGTAGCGAATATGGAATCGGACAGTAAACCATCAGAAATCCCAAAACTTCGAAAGACCGTTATTGGATCCAGCAAATACAGCAAGATACCTCGCGAAGAAGGTCGGACCAATATGTTTACACCGGAAAAGGTCTCGCTGCGTTCAACTTCATCAGTTTCTGACTCAAGACAGGAAGTAATATCATCTAGTAATAGTGCATCTACAAGCCTCACTCAACCACATTCTGATGTCAAGAAACCTCCTAATTCATGGCAAGTAGTCAATTTCAAAAAAAGAAAAACTTCATTTGAACCATTAGGAATAGATGTCAAAATTCAAAACAGATTTTCGGCCCTTTCAACAATAGAAACAGCTAATGATGACAACTCAGTTAAACCGGCTCCAGTCAGTAAGCCCCCTCCAATTTTTATTTACGGAGTTGACGATATTAATGATATGTCTAATCAATTAAATGAAATAATTCCGCACGATCAATATTTCCTGAGAAGTTTAGCTAACAATACATTTAAAATTCTATGTAATTCTGTCGACCATTTTCGAACTTTATCCAGACATCTAAAAGAAACTAATGCCGTATATCATACATATCAATTAAAAGAAGAGAAGGCTTATAGGGTTGTTCTTAGAAATGTACACTTTTCAACAAGCACAGATGCAATTAAATTAGAACTATTAAAACAGGGTCATGTAGTACGTAATATCCTAAATATTAGACATAGAATAACAAAAGAACCTCTTAATATGTTTTTTGTTGATCTGGAACCAAATAGAAATAACAAAAATATTTATAACATTTATAAATTATTCAACTGCATAATACGCGTCGAACCACCGAGAAAGTCCAACAACATTATACAATGCACTCGCTGTCAACTCTTTAATCACACCAAAAAATACTGCAATAGACCATTTGCTTGCCTAAAATGCGGTGACAATCATAATACTAATGCTTGTACCAAAGATCCGAATGCTCCGGCATGTTGTTATTTTTGCGACGGTGCTCATCCAGCTAATTATCGCGGTTGCTCATACTTCCAAAAAATTAAAGAACAAAGAAACAAAACTCCAGTAAATCAATCAGTCATAAATCCAAATCCAAATAACCAAAATTTTAAAAATTCTATTAATTCTAATTCTAATAATAAAATAAACAACATTTCTCCGGCCTTAAATCCAACAATTCAAAATTCATCCTATGCAGACATTGCAAAAAACAATTACTCTGCTTCTAATCATTCACCTTCAAATCCCGATTCTGATTCTCTAGCAACACTTATTTTAGAATTTAAAAATATCTTCAATCAGCTTTTGCAACAGAACACCATAATAATAAATATGTTATCCACGTTAGTCAACAACAAAAGCAATGGCAAAAATAATTAAAATTGCTGAATGGAATGCCAACGGTTTAATACCTCACAAAAATGAAGTAGAATGTTTTTTAAAGTTAAACTTAATAGATATCTTATTAATCTCAGAAACTCACTTCACTGAAAAAAACTACTTTAAAATTTATAACTACACTACTTATAATTCAAATCACCCAAGTGGCAGGGCTCGCGGCGGTTCGGCTATATTAATCAAAAATAATATAAAGCATTTTGTTCTACCAAATATTTCTGATGATTTTCTACAAGCAACTCAAATTTCTGTTGAAACAAATTTATATAATTTTTGTGTTTCTGCTGTTTATTGTCCACCAAGATTCAAAATTTCTTGTGCTCAGTTTTCTTCATTTTTCTCTCAATTAGGTAATAAATTTATCATTGGTGGTGACTTTAATTGTAAACATATTGCCTGGGGTTCTAGACTGACTACAGCCAAAGGAAAGATTCTTCATGCAGCCATAGGGCAAAATAACCTCTCCTTTATTTCAACTTGCAGTCCAACTTATTGGCCTTCTGACCCTACTAAAGTTCCAGACCTTTTAGATTTTTTTATTGTGAAAGGTATTGATCTTTCAAATCTCAATATTGAATCTAGTTACGATCTCTCTTCAGATCATTCTCCAATACTTGTGACGTTTAGCACATTTCCTACTCCAGTTATCAACAATCATATTCTACACAACAATCTTTCTAACTGGATTCAATTCAAATCCATACTTGATTCAAAATTATTTCCAAAATCTAGGCCTACAAGCGTTATTGATATAGAAAATAATATAGATTATTTTTCTGAGATTGTACGTGAAACAACCAAGCAGGTCACCCCGAACATTATTCCAAGAAATGATAATCTAATAATTCCGCAAGAGATTAAGAAGCTAATTGCACAGAAACGAAGAGCAAGACGAACCTGGCAACATTCTCATCTACCAACGGATAAGACAACGCTTAATCATCTCAATAACACGCTGAGGAAAAAAATGAAAGAATGGAAGAATTGTACATTCAGGTCGTATATATTGCAGCTAAATAGGTACGATAATTCCATATGGAAACCAATCAGAAATAAAAGTAAACCCCTACAACAAAACCCTCCTCTGAAAATAACCAACCAAAACGGATTCATTTGGGCAAAAAGCAACGAAGAAAAAGCGGAGGCATTTGCTGATCATCTAAGTAGCATTTTTAGCGCTCGAAATATTTCCCAGAATAATTTAATTAATAATTTCGTAAATCAACCCATACATTCTACACCGTTAGGACATTTTTCACCAAATGATGTCTTATGTGAAATAAAAAGGATAAAAAATAGATCTTCGCCGGGTATGGATAAAATTACTCCAAAGATGTTAAAAGAATTGCCTACAAAAGGTATTTTATATATAACGAATATTTTCAACGCCATACTTCAATACAATTATTGGCCCACAGCGTGGAAGACTGCAGAAATTATTATGATCGCTAAACCAAACAAAAACCATCACACTGCTAGTTCATACCGTCCTATCAGTCTTTTATCGATATTATCGAAAATTTTAGAGAGGCTTTTGTTGCAGAGATTGTCAGAAGATCATCCGAATGACAGTTGGATTCCTCATCATCAGTTTGGCTTCAGAAAAAATCACTCTACAATTCAACAATGCAACAGAACGGTGTCTCGTATTCTTGAAGCCATGAATAGAAAGGAACACAGCGTAGCCGTATTCTTAGATGTCAGTCAGGCTTTTGATAAGGTTTGGCACTCAGGACTCCTATATAAAATCAAAACAACTTTTCCAAACTACTTCAATATCTTAAGCTCATATTTGCTTAATAGAAAATTTAGAATCAAAATTAAAGATGTGACTTCGAGCATCAGAAATATAGAATGCGGGGTACCACAGGGCAGTGTGCTAAGCCCTGTACTTTATCTTCTTTTCACAAACGATATGCCCACAGATGATCTTCTAACCATATGCACTTACGCCGATGACATAGCAATTATTTCATGCAATTCCGATATTAGAACAGCAACTTGTCAGTTACAAAATTATTTATCTAGTCTCGAAAAATGGTTTTTAGATTGGAATATCAAAATCAATATCGAAAAATCTCAGCACATAATTGTTTCTCTAAAACATCACAACAGTCCACCTATCATCATGAACAATTCAATAATTCCACTATGCAATTCTGTTAAATATTTAGGCATGCACATTGATTCGAAATTGACATGGAGAACGCACATTGAATATAAAAAGAAACAAATCCAACTGAAAATAAAAGATTTTTACTGGCTTTTTGGGAGGAAATCTGAAATCTCTCTCGATAACAAGGTACTTTTGTATAAAACTATCATAGTGCCCATTTGGACTTATGGAATCGAACTATGGGGTTGCTCATGCAAATCTAACATAAACATCATTCAAAGGTGCCAGAATAAAATTCTGCGTATCCTTACTAATGCGCCTTGGTATATTTCGAATTTTTGCCTACATAAGGATTTGAAAATCTCAACAGTCAACGAAATGATCAAGTTTAGAAGTTCATCTTTCAACAACAAATTAATCCAGCATACAAATCCTACAATTCAAGCGATTCAGAGACCGATAAGAAGATTGAGCAAGAAATGGCCTTCCGATCTACCAAACTCCTAGCCCAATGTCTGCACGCGTCCTGACGTAGTACGCGGCATACATCATCACGTCATCGTTCATTTATGTTATTATTTTTGTATTACTGTTTTAATTTAATTTTTATTTTAACTTTTTTCATTTTATATTCAATGTATTGCATTTTTTGTTGTTTTGTATTTTTTTTTTGCTCATATCAATTTTGTAAATAAGACATTAAAGTCTTGATTAACAAAAATAAATTGTAACAAAAAAAAAAAAAAAAAAATATTGCATATTTATGTGTTTAAAATGGGAAAATTAACCTTTAAATATTTCAAGCGAATCGGCATGTATAGTCAAGTATGATTCTAAATACACTATACCAACCTATAACAAAAAAAAGAGTGCGCGTAAGGATCACACGCGACTGAAGTAAAACTTTTAATATTGTATGAGTAGGCAATTAAGATAAAAATAAAAAAACATATTTGAATTTTAAAAATCATTTATTAATAATCACATAACATCAATAACACAGTTTAAAACAACAGCGATAGATTAATTGCTATCATATTTCATATATGATATATAGGTTTGTGATAACTGAAATGAGAGACATAATTTTGCTTTGTAAACTATGTACATTTCTTGAGAAAACTGCATCAATAGTCGTGCCATATCTTGTGGTTGATTCAAATGGAGAATTATTCATTGTTAAATTAAATTTATAATTTAAAAATCAATTAATGGTTGAGATTCTTCTGAACGAAAATTGACATTGAAATCTCCAGCAATAAATGTAAAGGACGACTATAATTAATGTTTGATTCTGAGTGTTCACACAGCGGACACTGCAATATCACCTACTTGTGTAATTTCATTAGGAATATCCAGTAATATTGTTGGCGCAAGAAACTGCATAGAAGTGGCATATGAAGAGTATCTGAACATGAATGATAGACAGCTACACCACCTGCTCTTGAGTTTGATCGTTTGTATTGAGTAACGCAGTAATAGTTCTGAATATCAATTCGTTCCTCATTATTAATCCAAGTTTCCGAAAATAACAAAAACGTTCAACGTTGTAGCACTTTATCTTGCAGATCAGGCAATGAGCTCGTAAACTTTGGCAGTTAAAGGAAAACAATGAAATGTCGTTCAAACTTATTATCTCACTCAATTTTTCTTCTTGTGTTATTAATCTACAAGTTGAAAGTCTTTGGAATTCAGTTTGTAAGTCCATTAATCCTGCTGGCCGTTTTCTTCCATGATAAAATTTTTTCGTTGTTTTTTGAAATGATGAACAATCCATTAATGCTGGTAACTCGTGATAATGAAACATATAGAAGCTGCTGATTATGTGTTTTATTGTATTCATATACAATTTCATCAAAAGTACCACCTTGTGATTTGTGTATTGTGAGTGCACAAGCAGACACTAAAGGAAAATGATTTCTTTTGGCAAATTGATTTTATTTCTATTCATTGGAATAGATGAAAGATCTCCTGAGAATCGGCACTTCCTAATTTTGTTACCCATCTTACCAGGAAATTCAAACCACAAATGTAGAAGTTCATCATTATCGCCACGTTCTATGTACACTAATTTTCCTACACAACCATTAGCTAAGCCATCACTCACATCAAATTAGTTGTTATTATGCAAAATTTATCAGAACTAAAATTATTTCATACGGCAAACCCCGGTATCAATAACCGATTTTGTGAAACTGCTGACGAATGTATGATGTTGATCTGTCGCATGGCAAACTACACAAATATCTATCCGTGGCAGTAGATATTATTTGTCTTCAACGATTCAATATAAATTTATTATATTCCATGACACATTTATTCTCTAAGAAAAAGTCTTATTCCATGAGGACATAATACGGCACCTCTTCTTTTGTAAAAAACGTGATTCAATTAATGCAATTATATAGGGTTTGGGTTAGGTGTTTAGCGTTCGACTTACGCATGACATGACGAGAGTGGATCGCGACTCGCGACATCAGCGCCTACCTGCGTCGTAGTGTTCAACTTCACGTTGGCGTTTCGTTGCATTTGTACGGATTTACACCCGTGTCGCGCCTACAGAAATTTTTACACCCATATCGCGCCTAAAGAAGTTTCACTTCAATATTTTGATAGTCTTCCCTTTAAGGGAATTTAGATAATAGTATTACTATTATCCGTCAAGAAAAACTGCGTTCCTTATCAATTTCGTCGAGTTTCATTCTGTGTTCATATTACCTTGTAAACAATTTGGTGTTAATTTAGCAGAAACTATTAGGCGATGTCACAAATAAAATAGGCAAACAATTATCAAAAGCTCAACTTTTATAATTGACGGTGTTAATACTCGAACCAGAGAAAGAGGTTCCAGAAACAGCAGTATGGTGGTAGAAACCAATGTCAACCTAGCAAGATGTAATAAATTAAAAATTAATCGAAATAAAAAACCATTAATAATCTTGACAGCCGATCATGGAGCTTCAATAAAAATCGATAAAGTGAAAACTAGTTTTTAATTCATTAAGAAAAACAGCAACATAGACGTAAATTGCAGGAAAGGATTGATTTGAAAATTGATATCAAGTATGCTCACGAGCGATATTGATATTGATGTAGATAGGCTAATTAATGGCGCTTACGGTGTTTTTAAATATTTTACGTTCGACAAAATAAAACACATGAAATTATATGGGTTTCAGCTGCCCTAGTGGGAAAAAGGCTAGAAGCAATAGCAAGGAATATATGATATATAGCGATATATTATTGTTAAAATGTAATAATAAATGTTTATTTTGACTCCTATAAGAAACACTATTGGTGCATAAATTCTTAAGATGACTAAAAATACCGTATTTAGAGAAAAAAAAAAGAGTGCGCGTAAGGATCACACGCGATTGAAGTAAAACTTTAATATTGTATGAGTAGGTAATTAAGATAAAAATAAAAAAAATCATATTTGAATTTTAAAATCATGTTTTAATAATCACATAACATCAATAATAATAAGATCTCCTGAGCATCGGCACAGCTGTCCTACTGATATTAAGAGTTTGAATATGATGTGAAGCTTTCTTCCTAATTTTGTTACCTATCTTACCAGGAAATTCAAACCATAAACGTAGAAGTTCGTCATTATCGCCACGTTCTATGTACACTAATTTTCCTACACAACCATTAGCTAAGCCAAGGATGAGCAACCCGCGGACCGCATGCGGCACGCCGGATGCTTTTCTGCGGCCCGCCAAGCATTTTTTAACTACAGATTATTTTTCTAGATATTTTATCAAATACGGCTTAAGAACTAATTTTGTTATCAGTCACATACTGGTAAAAACTGTTGTTAGCAGAAAAATGCATTTCCTGATGAAATAAATATTAATTAATTGCAAGAAAAATTGAGAACTTGTCCGAGAGCATAGCAACAACGCATTTCTAAATTTAAAATAATTTAATAAGTAATTCTTATAAAGTCGCGAGGGTAAAATCATCGTGAATGTGCTTTTCAATACTGAAGTACGTTAGCTTAATGGTGATGCAATGCTTAAAGGAGTATACGACCCAAATGGCGATATTTATAAAAATTGTTTTTTTTTTGGATATGAAAGAACAATTGTAGTA